>NC_133334.1:233616739-233916739 GCF_042186555.1 Aquarana catesbeiana
CATTCACCAGATGTTGAAAGGTGGCCGGGGCATTACAGAGACCGAATGGCATCACTAAGTACTCGAAATGCCCGAATCTGGACCTAAAAGCTGTCTTCCACTCGTCCCCAGACCTGATCCTGACAAGATTGTAGGCCCCCCGGAGGTCAAGTTTCGAGAACACCTTAGCTGATCGGAACCGTTGGAACAGCTCGGGAATGAGAGGTAGAGGATACCGGTTCTTAACAGTGATATTGTTGAGCTGCCGATAATCTACACAGGGTCTTAAGGTACCATCTTTTTTCCCAACGAAAAAGATACCTGCTCCAGCAGGTGAGGATGAGGGACGGATGAAGCCTTTCTTGAGGTTTTCGTCTATATATTGTTTAAGAGCTTCTAGCTCAGTTTCTGAGAGAGGAAATATTCGACCGAATGGGATCTGGGACCCAGGCAGGAGGTCGATTGGGCAGTCATAGGAACGATGGGGGGGTAGGCGGTCAGCCATCTGTTTACTGAAGACTTCTTGAAATTCAAGATACTCGGAGGGAACATGCTGGAGGTTGCCTGGTGGAGCAGTAATCGTAGCACAAACTTTAGGAGCCGTGAGAAGACAGTGTTGGGAGCAATACCGAGAAGGGAAGGATACTGCCTTAGTGCTCCATTTAATTTGTGGGTCGTGAGCCTGTAACCAGGGCAAGCCTAGTATAACTGGGAAGATGGGTGAGTGAATTAGGTCGAGCCGTAAAAACTCCCGGTGGCCGGAATCAGTGGTTACCGGAATGGGTTGGGTTTCCTGGGTGATGGGTCCTGAGCGAAGAAGAGATCCGTCGGCCAGATGTACCCGTAGGCCTTGATCTTTGGTTTGCAGAGGGATGTTCAGACTGTGCACCAAGGCGGAATCTATGAAGCAACTGCATGCTCCGGAATCAATGATGGCCTGCAAGCGGGTCTCCCTTCCCGGAAGCTGTAGGGAGATAAACAACATCACATAAGTCTTTGGGATACTATTGTTTGGATGATTCAATACATTTGGCTGAGAGGACTTACTGGGCCTGATCGGACAGCTGCGCAGGAAATGTCCGGCTCCTCCGCAGTAGAGACACAGGTTGGACTGTCGTCTGCGTTGCTTCTCTTCAGAGGTTAGCGGGCCCCGAACCAGGCCGAGCTACATCGGTTCAACCTCAGGGACTGGTGCAGTGACAGCCGGAGTTGAGGTCGGAGTCTGCGCCAAGTGGGGTCTTGGTAACGGTCGCCTATCCAGTTTTGTAGCCGCTTGGATGAGTTCTTCCAGGGAAGCAGGGGTTTCCATCCTAGCTAATTCGTCCTTGAGTAACTCGGACAAGCCTTGGCGGTACTGGTAGCGTAGGGCCGGCTCGTTCCAATTTGTATCGGCCGCCCATTTACGGAATTCCACCGTATAGTCTTCGATGGGTCTTCTTCCTTGGGACAGATGGTGCAGAATGGCCTTAGCTGTAGCCATACGTTGCGGGTCGTCATAGAGCTGAGACATACTCTCAAAGAAGGCCTCGATTGTATTGAGAACAGGACTGCTCTGTTCCATCAAGCCGTGGGCCCAAGCTTGGGGTTCTTCGGACAGAAGAGAAATTGCAAATCCCACCTTAACAATCTCTGAAGAAAAGGTTCTCGGTTGGAGGGCGAAGTAGAGGGAGCATGCATTTTTGAAGGCCCTGAACTTCTTGCGGTCCCCTGAGAACCGTTCCGGTGTGGGAACCCTGGGTTCCGGAAGTGCCATGACAACGGTGGGGTTGGCGGAAGCCTGAGGGAGCGAACCCCCACTGCTGGGTGCGGGAGCTGCGGCTGCAGAGGGCAGTGACCCTGTGATCTGCTGAAGGCAGTTATCAATTTGGGTATAACCTTCCTGTAACTTTTGCACTGAATCGGCAAGAGTAGACACCTGTTGGCACAGGATCTCCAGAGGAGAGCGCGCTCTGTTGGCCTCGGACATCTGGCTGGTTCGTACTGTCACGGACTAATACTCACCGAGGCCGAGATGCGGAGAGCGGCTTACCCTTGCGACCACGCGCACCCAGACCCCCGAAGTGGGTACAGAGAGCTGGGGGCACGCGGAGGCACAGGCTTCCGGAAGGCAGGAGATCCGTAGATGGAGATCTGGTGCACTGGAATCCGTATGGGACCGATGGTCCGGATCAGGTATCAGGCAGAGGCAAGTCCGTAATACAGGCAGTGATCAGGGTATCAGGCAATCAGTGTGGGCAAGTCCGTTATACAGGCAGAGGTCAAGGTATCAGGCAATCAGAGTAGGCAAGTCCGTTATGCAGGCAGAGGTCAGGGTATCAGGCAATCAGAGTAGGCAAGTCCGTTATGCAGGCAGAGGTCAGGGTATCAGGCAATCAGAGTAGGCAAGTCCGTTATGCAGGCAGAGGTCAGGGTATCAGGCAATCAGCAGAGTAGAGGTTAAACAGGCCGGGGGTTTGGTACACTTTCAGCAGGCAGATAGGTACAGGTTTCACTGGGGACAAGAGATCAGGGGAGAGCTGACGACGAACCAGCAACCCGACTGGGTGCTGGCGCCGTCAGAAATAGTCTCCTCCCCGGCGAGCGCGTCAGTGTGACGCGCTACTGGGTACCCGCATGGGCGACGGTGCGCACACGGGGACCGCCGTGCACCCGCACGCGCCGCACCATCAGGCCGCGGACGGGTGTGCGGCGAAGCGCCAGTCCGCCGCGCATGCGCACCGGAGCTCGGCGAGCGGAGACGCTCCCGATCTCCTGACAACAGGTCCAATGGTGGGACTGGGCGTGACTGGTGCTTGCTCAGCTCACAGTCACGCCCAGTCCCGCCATTGGACCTGTGTTATGTCCATCATAGGGGCGGGACTCGGCGGGACTGCGAGAGGAGCCGAGACTAGCTGAGTAGACTCGGCTTTGTGTATGTCGGCTCACAATCAGCGGAGATCATCGGGGATCGGCGTATAATACGCACCCACGCATGTTATACTCCGATAAATACGGTAACCCCTAACCGTAAAAATATTATATTAATTATTATTATTATTCTTATTTATAAGAATAATAATAATATTATTATTCTTATTAATAAGAATAATAATAATAGAATAATAAATAAACACCCATACTCGAACAAAAAAAAATTAATAATAACAATAATAATAATAATTATTATTATTTATTTATTTTGTGTTAGGGCGTTTCGTTTTTTATTATTTTTTATTTTTTTAGGGTTAGGGGTTAAAGGGGTTGTAAAGGTTTGTGTTATTTCACCTTAATGCATCCTATGCATTAAGGTGAAAAAACACCTGGCAATGACGGGCCCCCCAGCCCCCCTGTTTTACATACCTAAGCCCGTTTACCTGCTTGGCTCTTCCCCGGCGTCCTCTTCTCCACGGAGTTTCGAGTCTCGGCATTGATTGGATAGATTGATAGCAGCGCAGCCATTGGCTCCTGGTGCTGTCAATCAAATCCAATGATGCGGCCGCCGGGGGGGAGGGGTGGGACCGAGACATACACTCTGTGTCTATAGACGCAGAGTGTATGAGACGGGAGCGCGCCCGCAAGGTAACCCCCTCGGGAGAGAGCTTCCCAAGGGGGTTAGCTATTGCGGGGAGGAGCCGAGAGAGCCGCCGTGGGACCCAGAACAGGAGGATCGGGGACACTCTGTGCAAAACGAGCTGCACAGTGGAGGTAAGTATGACATGTTTGTTTTAAAAAAATAAAAATCAACCTTTACAACCCCTTTAAGGTTAGGGGTAATTATTTCTTTATTATTACTTGGAATTCATAAATTGAATTTATTTATGATTATTTTTACTTATTTGTGTATTTATTTTACATTTATGTATTAGTTTATAATTATTATTATTCTTAGTAGTAGTAGTAGTAGTAGTAGTCATAACACCCTAATCCTAACAAAAAAATAAATAAATAAAACTAACCCTAACCTAACTCTAACTCTAACCCCTTAGCCTAACGAAGAAAAAAAAACAATAATAATAAAAAAAGAAAGAAAGAAAACCTAAAGGAAAAGCTCAAAACACTTAAGGACCGCCCCCACGTACATATACTGCGGCAGGGCGGCACTTTAGCACGAAATCGCCTACCTGCACATGACTTTTTTTCTTCCCCTGTTAGCACACCAACTCTGGGCGGCTCAGGTGGACGGACACCATATCAACCCCCCCCCCCACTTATCACAGCCGCTCACCTCGGGTTTGGGCAGCAGAGGACACCCCCATTGCACTTTGTATTGGCACACTAATAGCGCCCCCTACCTTCTATTTAAATATAACCCTGCTATACCTAGTTCAATAACACCATCACAATCAGAGAAGTCCAGGATTCAAATGGATTGAAGGGACTGACTCTGTAGCACCCAAGTATAAACTCCTCTCTTTGCCTTCATGTAATACCCGTCAGCAGCACTCGCATAGCTCCCAACTGTCCCTGATTTCAAGGGACTGTCCCTGATTTGGAATAAAGTCCCTCTGTCCCTCTTTCCTCTTCATTTGTCCCTCATTTTGGTCTAATCCATGCTTTTTTTTCTTTCAAAACGTGTTTCCCAGTGCTAAACCTTTCATTCAATTTCAAAATTGCTGCATTTGTACATTTCAGAAGCCAAAATAAAGGAATAGTAGAGGGGGAAAAAAAGCACTTGTGGGTTTAACTAATAATTTTTTTGTATAATTCTCCTTTAAGGGGGTGTGGCAGGGGGTGTGTCCTATGCCTAAATACTTTTGCTAACAGTTGTCCCTCGTTCCCATCTCAAGAGGTATGAGCACTTGTTGTATAAAGTAACATTTACTTTAAAGCCCAACTCTGGGAAATTTGAAAGTGATCCCTTGCAGCGGGGTTGCGTCCACACCGCGAGGGTTTATTGCTCGTTTAGTCTAAAGGGAAGCATTTTTACTTACCTGATCCTCCCATCCAGTGGATGGCCCTCCCCCCATGCTCCAGCAGTGGCCTGTCCTTCATGTCTGCTCTGACAGCTAAGGCTGTCACCGGGGCTGCTGATAAGGCAGTACAGTTACATACTATCTGGCATCACCCCCCCCACGGGCACCGCCCCCCCCCCCCCCCCCCCCCATCCATGCTAATTTAAATGCAGGGTGCCAGATGCATGGATTTCAATTTTTTTTTTAGCACACAATTAGAGCCCGAGGCTCTAATTGGCTTAAAAAAGGGTGGGCTTGGGGAGCAGAGGATGGCGGTCACATGACCATAAGCCCCGCCTTGCCTCGCCTCCCGGCAGTTCCAACCCTTTAAAGGACCGACGGGAGTTGGCGCCAAGGGGTTAAACAACAAGAGTGCATTACAGTTACATACTATCTGGCTTCCCCCCCACGGGCGCCGCCCCCCCCCGCCATTCATGCTAATTTAAATGCAGGGTGCCGGAAGCGTGGATTTCAATGGGTTTGTTTGTTTTGTTTTTTGAAGCACATAATTAGAGCCTGAGGCTCTAATTGGCTTCAAAAAAGGGTTCGGCTTGGGGAGCAGAGGACGGCGGTCACATGACCATAAGCCCCTGATCACTGTATTAGTCTCACTCGTCCCCAAAAAGTGTCAATTAGATGTCCCGAATGTCCGCCGCAATATCGCAGATCGCCGCCATTTCTAGTAAAAATAAATTATTAAATAAAAATATCCTATAGTTCGTAGAAGCTATAACTTTTGTGCAAACCAATCAATATACGCTTATTGTAAGGAATTACACAAAAAAAACAATACGCTTATTGGGATTTTTTTTTTACCAAAAATATGTAACAGAATACATATTGGCCTAAATTGATGAAGAAATTAGATATTTAAAATAATTTTACTAGATATGTTTTATAAACAAAAATAAAAAATATTGTTTTTCAAATTTTTTGTCTTTTTTCATATTTTTTTTTTTTTACCTAAATTAATGAAGCAATTTGTTATTGTCAAATTTATTTTTTGCATATGATTTATAGCAGAAAGTAAAAAAATATTGTTTTGTATATTGTGTATTGTGACGTGTATATTATGTAAATAATAAATTGTGATCTTTTTATGTTTATAGTCCAAAAAATAAAAACCACAGATGTGATCAAATACCACCAAAAGAAAGCTCTATTTGTGGGGGGAAAAAAAGACATCAATTTTATTTGGGTACAGCGTCGTACGACCAATTGTCAGTTAAAGTAACACAGTGCCGTATCACAAAAATGGCCTGGTCATTAGGGGGGTTAAATCTGGTTAAAAGTGGTTAAGGGCCTCAAAAAATAAAATAGGCTGTTAGTACTGATCAATTTTCAAATATATAGAGTATATACCATAGATTGCAGATGCTGTAACTAAAAAACCAATTAATGTACTTTTTTTTATTTACCAAAGACATGTAGCAGAATACATTTTGGCCCCAATTAATTTGAATTAATTAAATTGTTTTAATTATCAATTAATATACGCTTATTGGGATTATTTTATTACCAAAAATATGTAGCAGAATACATATTGACCTAAATTGATGAAGACATTAGATTGTTTAAATTATTTTATTGGATATGTTTTCTAACTGAAAATAAAAAATATTCCTTTTTTAAAATTTTTGGTGTTTCATTATTTTTTTTTTTTTTTTTTTACCAAAAAGATTGTAGACGCTATAACAAAAAAAAACAAATAATATAAACTTTTTTTTTTTTACCAAAGACATGTACCAGTATACATTTTGGCCTAAATTTATGTAGAAATTAGATTGTTTTAATTATTTTATTGGATATGTTTTATAACTGAAAATAAAAAATATTCGGTGTTTTTATTAATTTTTTTTTTTTTTTTTTACCAAAAAGATTCTAGACGCTATAACAAAGAAACCAATTAATATAAACTTTTTTTTTTTTTTTTTTACCAAAGACATGTACTGGAATACATTTTGGCCTAAATTTATGTAGAAGTTAGATTTTTTTAAATTATTTTATTGGATATATTTATTTTAGTGAGGACATGTAGCAGAATACATTTTGGTCTAAATTTATGAAGATTTTTTTTTTTAAATATTTTACTAGATATGTTTTATAACTGAAAAAAAAATTTTTTGGTCTTTTTTACGTTTATTTGAATCTTCTGTTTTTTTATTTATATAATAAAAAATCCCAGTGGATATCAAATACCACCAAAAGAAAGCTCTATTTGTGGGGAAAAAAACTGTAAATTTCATTTGTATACAGTGTTGCATAATGATGCAATTGCCAATTGAAGTAGCACAGTGCTAAATAGCAAAAATGTTCTGGTCATGAAAGGGTTAAAACCTCCTGGAGCTGACATGGTAAAAAAAATAAATAAATAAAAGGATCCTTATCCTGATGTGTTATCTTTGTGAAATCTGTCAATATGAGGAGGGCACATTTCATGGATGGGGTCGTGTTTCTTGTAATTTGCCACACATCTGAATTTGACATTTATCAATGGGAGGTAAAACAGGAATGAACTGGTTTATTCCAGAAATTGAAATCTCAACAGTCATCTCATCCTCCCCTCCCCTCCCCCACAGAATAGAGAAAATTTGAAATTTGACAGTTGAAATCCACAAATGTACTGGCTGAGGGCATGTGACCCAGCAGCCTCACATCTCTGACATGAGAATATACAGCCTGACTTGTTTACAATTTAGGGGAGACTTAGGGGAGGAGTCATGTAACTAGCACTGTGATGTGATTGGGCAGTGCAGCTATAAATAGCATCCTGGCTTGTTGCCAACTTATGGGAGTTGCCATGGTGACCAGCCCTGTGATGTGATTGGCCAGTTTGAATATCACCTATGATGTCATCGGCAGTTAGCTATAAACTGATCAGTCACACCTGTGAGGAGCTCAGAAGAGTCTGACTTCTCTTGGAGTGAAGATCTGTTGTTCTGAGCTCTCTGAGAATTCTTCTTCTCTGACAGTTTCTGATTTTCTCTGTGTTTTTAACCAGTGAAAAGAGAAAACTGATGATGGAAAATATGATTCCAAAAATAAGACCTGAGCCATTTAATGGCTTTATGAAAAAAAATAGGGATGCAGTCCACACAATATCATCTGTAGTGACTCCCCCAAGCTGTGACACTAAAAACACCATGAATGTTGCAGCTATTAGAAAGATCATGAAAAATGCCGTACCAGCAAGAAAGCCCATGAAGAATGCAGCAGCAGAAGTCCCACCTCTTGTCACTCCCCCGAGCTGTGACACTAGAAAGAGCAGGGTAAATGTTGCAGCTATTAGAAAGATCATGAAAAATGCCGCACCAGCTAGAAAGCCTCTGAGAAATGCAGCAGCAGAAGTCCCACCTCTTGTCACACCCCCGAGCTGTGACACTAGAAAGAGTAGGGAAAATGTTGCAGCTATTAGAAAGATCTTGAAAAACGCCGCACCAGCTAGAAAGCCTCTCAGAAATGCAGCAGCAGAAGTCCCACCTCTTGTCACACCCCCGAGCTGTGACACTAGAAAGAGTAGGGAAAATGTTGCAGCTATTAGAAAGATCTTGAAAAATGCCGCACCAGCTAGAAAGCCTATGAGAAATGCAGCAGCAGAAGTTCTACCTCTTGTCACACCCCCGAGCTGTGACACTAGAAAGAGCATAGAACTTGTCACTGCAGGATCTCTACGCTGTGACACCCAGTCAGCCTTCATATTACACCGTGTGCTCGGAGAAGGAGGATACGGACAGGTAAGTTCAAATTTTCTCACCTATAACTAGATTAGTAGCTCCACCCACAAAACAAATTCCTCCCCAGTAACTAGCCAATGTGTACCAGCCACCCAAAACTGATTCAGCTACTGGTAGACCTAATTATGTTACTCTGCCTTATGGAGGGGAGGAGCCGGGAAAACAAAATTAGGAAAGCTCTCTAGAGCTGCACGATTCTGGCCAAAATGAGAATCACGATTTTTTTGCTTAGAATAAAAACATCACGATTCTCTGACGCTTCTCGCGATGTAAAATCTTTCACATTATACAAAAAAAATGGGCTAACTTTACTGGTTAGATTTTTTTTTTTTTAATTTTTTTAATTCATTGCATTTGAAAGACCGCTGCGCGAATACAGTGTGACATAAAATATTGCAACAACCACCATTTTATTCTCTAGGGCAGTGATGGCAAACCTTGGCACCCCAGATGTTTTGGAACTACAATTCCTATGATGCTCATGCACTCTGCAGTGAAGTGGAGCATCATGGGAAATGTAGTTCCGAAACATCTGGAGGGCCAAGGTTCGCCTTCACTGCTCTAGGGTGTCTACTAAAAAAATATATATAATGTTTGGGGGTTCTAAATAATTTTCTAGCAAAAAAAAAATGATTTTAACTTGAAACCAACAAATGTCAGAAAAAGGTTTAGTGTTTAAGTGGTTAAACTTTTTTCACTTACACACTTCAGTTACTTCCTTTCTTTTGAGGGCTGTGGCTTCAGAAGAGCAGAGAGAATTCTTTGCATAGAAAGAATCGTGAAACACTTTAATAGAAAGAATTGTGAAATACTTTAGTAAAAATCGCGATAACAATTCTTGACGATTAATTGTGCAGCTCTAAAGCTCTCCCTGTCATAGATATCAGAAGACAGTCCGTCATCGAGCCTCGCAGCCTTCATCAATAACTACTTCTGATTCCTCCCCAATGCTAGTTACATCCTTTCCCGATAATGAAGAACCGTTCTTTCCTATAACACAAATGATTTTTGTCTTTTCTGTCATTCAGGTCTTTCTGGCAACCCATTGTGCAACCAAGAAGATCATGGCCATCAAGTCAGTTGTGAAGACTTCAGATCAACGGGACGACATTGAAACAGAGCTGAAGGTCATGAAGATGGCGCCAGGGTGTCCATTCCTCACCCAGCTTTACACCACTTTTCAGACCCGCGATTCTGCCTGTTTCGCTATGGAGTACATCTCTGGAGGGGATCTGTTTCATTTCACCAGAAACAATTCCCCTCTTCCAATTTCCGTCATAAGGTAAGTCTCATCACCACAATAATAATAAAATAGAAAGAAATCTTTATAAGATATGTCGTTTTACAATCCAGGCTTTTAGGAGTTTAGAATTACATTGGACTCCATTAGAATGTGTAGCTACATCAGTCCACCCAGATCTGACGTAGATACTTTAGAGTAATGTCACACCATCCCCCCATAAATTGGGGACAACGCACCTCTCCCAAGCTTAGATACTCTATATTATCATAGTAGGGTTGGGGTTCAAAGTAGACTGTTCATACACATGCCATTCTGCAATCCCAGTTTCCCCAAAGCGGGCAGTGATTGCACCATGTGGGGAAGGAGATGGAGACAGTCCAGAGTCACCTAGTAACGTTCTTTAAGAGGTTTCTGATGCCAGGAGGCAGAGCGGGGTTTCTGACCATGTGACCGCCATGATTGGCTGTCAATGGTCAGAGGGCTCCTAATCGCATGTAGTGATTGGGAGCTTTCCTTTAGCCACCGGTAACTGTGCCAGGAGTGCATTCTCAGGACAGCTCTGTTTACATTCTGGTACCCATATATGCGGCCTCTCAGCGTTAAGACCCACCCACCTAGAGGCCACATATATGCATACCACCAGCATCAAGGGGCTAACACTTCTGGACCAGTGATGTACCGGTACCTCATTACCCTGGTACTATTTTTTAGAGGTGGCGGTCTAACTAATCGCTGGATTCATTTTATATGCAGCAGTAGGGGACTTCCTCCACTCCCGGCACCTACCACAGCTTTCTCAGGCTCTCTCATCCTACCGGGAGACCCAGACGACCAGCCGACACGTCTACTGGCTGGTCAGACAGCTGAACAAAGCTGTGATCGGCTTTGATCGGCTCTCCACTATGGTAACCCGGTGATGGTGATGACATTGTGACCTGACATTTTTAAGGAATCAAAATCATTCAAAAACACAGATCTCGGTGTTGTGAATGCTTTTAAGGGCAGAGGAGAGACTTGGGGTCTTATAATACCGGTCACATGCCTATTGCTGTGACAAGCATGTTTATGGCCTGGATCCTACCAATGGGTTCTCCAAGGAGACTCCAGAATCTGGGATCTAATAAAACCAGAAATGGTGAGCAGGTGCCATACCCAGAACTCTGACCGTACGGTCACCTAACTAACCTCAAAGGTGTGACCGGTAATGGGATAGAGCCAGGTACTCCCTCCCCCTGCCCATGGATAATGTTTCTACTTAAGTCTAATGACTGTAAAATGTAATTCCTTCATTAACTAATTTTTTTCTCTTTTATAGATTTATTGCGGCGGAAATATCCTGTGGATTGCAGTTCCTTCACAAGCGTGGCATCGTCCATAGAGACATCAAGTTAGGCAACATCCTAATGGACGACAAAGGTCATGTCCGTATTGCAGACTTTGGATTGGCAGTAATGGATCTGTTCGGTGATAAGAAGGTGACGGGTGTAGCCGGAACACGTGGATACATGGCACCAGAAGTAAGTCACGCTCTGTTTACCCATCATTAGGCCTCATCTATTCAGTAGATCACAATCCAATCACTATCCCTCTGATACCATATGAACATTTTAGACTGCATACAGAACACTGCAATGTAAATCACCTGATTGGTAATCATTAAGCTCTTAAAATCTTTTTAATAATTTGTTAACCACTTGCCGACCGCCGCACGAACATATACGTCGACACAATGACACAGTCAGGCAAATGGGCGTACGTCCCTTTAAAATTTGCCGCTGTGTGGTCACGCGCGAGCTCTGTGATCGTGCCCACGGGACCCACAAACTTGATGTCCGCCGGTGTCCCGCAATCGTGTCACGGAGCTGAAGAACGGGGAGATGTCAGTGTAAACACAACATCTCCCCATTCTTCCTAGTGACATGTCACTGTTCCTCTGCTCCCTCTCATTGGGAGCAGCGATCAGTGACATGTCGCTTGTAGCCACGCCCCCTAACAGTTAGAACACTATCCTAGGACACACTTAACCCCTTCCTAGCCCCCTAGTGGTTAACCCCTTCACTGCCAGTCACATTTAAGTGCATTTTTATAGCACTGATCGCTGTATAAATGTGAATGGTCCCAAAATAGCGCCAAAAGTGTCTGATGTGTCTGCCATAATGTTGCAAAATTATTAATAAAAATGCCATAAAACTATCCCCTATTTTGTAGACGGTATAACATTTGCGCAAACCAATCAATAAACGCTTATTGCGATTTTTTTTACCAAAATTATGTAGAAGAATACATATCGGCCTAAACTGAGGAAAAAATTTGTTATTTTATATATTTTTTGGGGATATTTATTATAGCAAAAAGTAAAAAATATTGCTTTTTTTTTTTTCAAAATTGTCGCTCTTTTTTTGTTTATAGCGCAATAAATAAAAACCGCAGAGGTGATCAAATACCACCAAAAGAAAGCTCTATTTGTGGGGAAAAAAGGACATCAATTTTGTTTGGGAGCCACGTCGCACAACAGTCAGTTAAATTGACACAGTGCCGAATCGCAAAAAGTGCTCTGGTCTTTGGCCAGCCAAATGATCCAGGGCTTAAGTGGTTAATATATGTCCATGGGGGGGCAGCCATTGCGTATGCCGGCTCTGCCTCCTGGTTTAGCTGTTGGGCACAGTGGTTGTTCTTTGCCATTTCTCTTGCTTAAAGCAAGCCTAGCTACAATATCTATAATAATGGACATATGAAATAGTAAACATAAAAATGTAAAAAGCTACATCAAGGTTAATGTTGCAATGATTTCTACTGGAGAGCAGATATCACTACCTGCTCTCTTTTTCTCTTTATGGTCCATTCATTAAATGCATGCCACTGTGTAGAGCCTGTGGTATCCTATGAAGTTCTATATACTTAACATAACAAAGAGAACTCTGATTTGATTAGGGTGAGTCACATGACTAGGCTCTCGCTCAAGTTTTTTTTTTATGTTTACACCCATTCCCTATAATAGCACTCAAAGTCCCAATTCCACCGCTGTGCTTTATAAATGTAATTATTATTAAAATAGTGCTATTGCCACAGTAAGGACATACTGATGCTTTGTAAATGCCTCCCTTAAAATACACGTTCAATGAATACATATTATTATTTCCCCTATAAAAGGATGGTAAGTTTGTAGGAACTAAGTAACTGATTTCTTTTCTCTGATTGGCAGGTTATCAATGGTGACTTCTACCAGTTTGAACCCGACTGGTTTTCACTGGGGGTTGTCATATACGAGATGGCTACCGGCACTGTGCCATTCTGTACCTATAACACCGAGGTACTCTGGGAGGCTTTGAATTACGAAGATCCTGTTTACCCCGCAGACATGGATCCACACCTGAAGGACTTCATAGACGGAGTAAGTACAAGACATTTTCTAATTTTGAAGAGGCACAGGGAAGGTTTCTAGGCCTACTACTGCTGCTTTAGGGGTATAATGTAGGAGTGTTGCAAATTCTGGTTGTCAGCTGGATTGTTGGATAGTTTGGCTTCTTCATCCCATGGTGAAGATCCAATGTGAATACTTCACCCTGGGGCTGAGGGCTCAGAAGATGATGCCACATGGGGTCAATCACTGATGTGCACATTGTATGAGGTTATTAAAGCAGAACTCCCCCCCATGTATTATTGTTTTGAATATAGTGGGGAGGATTAGATCACCTGCCGTCATTTTAATCTTGTCTGTGTCCCTGTTGTGGACATTTTGTTTCATATATTGTCCTGGGGACACGGAAATTTCAGCAAGGGGGGACACAGAAAGCAACCACAACCTAACAGAGAGGTTCTAATACCTTTCCAACTCCATTCATCAAACTGCTTTTATCGC
This sequence comes from Aquarana catesbeiana, assembly GCF_042186555.1. NCBI lineage: Eukaryota > Metazoa > Chordata > Amphibia > Anura > Ranidae > Aquarana > Aquarana catesbeiana. The sequence goes on from NC_133334.1 coordinate 233,630,486, forward strand.
CCTGTGCTGATAAATTATGTTAATGAGAAGAAAAAAAGATCTTTAAAAATATCCAATCTCATCCCTTTGCTTGTGGCTGTAATTCTACTTTAAGTATCACCGCCAATTTAAAGAGCTCAGGCAGTTAGAAGTGATCTAATGGCGGCACATCATAATGTGTACTCATTTGTTGTGCTGGGATATAATATGAATTCCATCCATGTCAGCAGACATGCAGCACCTGTATTTGGCTATATATATGTCTTCACATGCTATGATCCTCCAATGGGTGAAAGGACCGCCCAGGAGGAGACGCAGTGTAATCAAAGTTTTTTTTTTTTTTTCTTTTCTAAAAAGTGCAAAATTAACTCAAAATAACTTAATTTCTCTTTTATAGCTGCTATGCAAATGTCCGGACAAGAGGCTTGGAGTCGGCAGAGACATAAGACGGCATTCATTCATGAGGCTTATTGATTGGAAGTCGCTGGAACAAGGGAAAGGACGGCCCCCTTTCTCAGTATGCCAGGTAAGTACACAAATCTTTATAGGATGAGAATTCAAAAAGAAGATTGTTACACACTATAAGGAGCATTGCTGTGTCCTTACAGCTAATGTAGGGGGGTACAGACATATCCCAGCCTGTAGGAAAACCTCACAGATTAATCAGTCAATATTTCATTCTCTACAGGAGAATAAATAAGATTTAAACTTTCTATGCATCAGACACAATGGGGATGATTTACTAAAACTGGAGAGTGAAAAATCTGATGCAGCTGTGTATGGTAGCCAATCAGCTTCTAACTTTCCGCTTGTTCAATAAAGCTTTGACAAAAAAAATGTCAGCTGATTGGTTACCATGCAGAGCTGCACCAGGTTTTTCACTCTCCAGTTTTAGTAAATAAACCCCAATGGTGCACAGCTGGGAGTGATAGTTGAAGTGAGAAAGTGCAATGGTTCATAATACAACGTCTGGGGTGTCTAGGACATTTGGCTTCGACCATCATGATGTGGTTTAAGGCATGGGACCAGACATGTTGTTTGCTTCTAGATTTGTATCCTATCTGCTCCTCCACTGCATGGAAAGAGGAAGAAGGTTCTAGGTTGTATTCAAGAAGTTGTTTGATGTTAAAGCCCAACTCAAAAAATAAATAAATTGCGCAGTAGGCAACCACCACCCCCAGCCCACCCTGCACTCTAATGCTTTATTGCTTGTAAACTCTAGGGGCAGAGAAAGAGGGACCTAGCCCTAACCCCTCTGCGTCATCATGTACAATACAGGCCTATCAGTCCTACGTTGTATGTGAGGGGGTAAAAATGTGACCGTGGCTGGGAAAGCTTTAGAGAGGGTCTGTGAGGGATCGGTTGCATAGATGAAGGCCGTCTAAAGCAAGGAATAAATTATTAAGCCTTATTCCTTTACCCCTAGGCAACCCCCCCCCCCCCCACACACACACACACAAATACTGCAAGGGTAATTTATACTTGTTTCTGGAATTGGGCTTTAAGCAATATTCTGATATTTACTCAGGTCAGAGATCTATGAATACAGAATCTCATATTTGTTTTTTCATTTTGCAGCCCTTGGACATAGAAACAAACTGTCGACTTCCTCCATCAGCGATAGATGTAAAGGCTTTGGACATTCCAGGAAAGAAAATATACATTCCTGGATTCTTAAACATCGACTGGTCCTGAGGACGCCTGTCAACATATAGTGTGTGTGGTGTGTAGTGTGTTGTGTGTAGTGTGTGTTTTGTGTGTATTCTTTAGTGTTTAGTTGACAGTGTGTGCCAGCAGGGTGCCAGCCAGCAAGCCACACACATCAGTGTACCAGCCAGCAAGCCACTTACATCAGGGTGCCAGCCAGCAAGCTCACCCACAGCAGGGTGCCAGCCAAAAAGCCTACCCACATCATGGTCCCAACCAGCAAGCCACCCACAGCAGGATGCCAACCAGCAAGCCCACCAACAGCAGGGTGCTGTCAGCTTATGTCACGCTATGGGGACGGAGCAGCCGGGCAGCCGGGGAACACAGGTCCTAATTTGTGTGCATTCAGGGTCACTCACCCACTCCTGCACACCTGTCAAATTAGGGCTGTGTTTGTCCAGCCGCTGCGTCCCCTTAAAGGGGTGGATGGACATGATGATGAAGATTCCTCATATTTGGACAATAGTTCTTGATGTGACCTACTACCTGATTTGGACCTATATACCGATATATTCATGAGAAATTTGAAGAGGACAGTTCATCTGTAAAGACATTGATATCATCTTCAGAAGATCCAGATGAACAAAGATTCAAAATCAAACAAAAAAACTGCACTGTACAGAGGAGCCACCCACAGCAGAGTGCCAACCAGCAAGCCACCCACAGCAGGATGCGAACCAGCAAGCCCACCAACAGCATGGTGCTGTCAGCCTATGCTACGCTATGGGGACGGAGCAGCTGGGCAGCCGGGGAACACAGGTCCTAATTTGTGTGCATTCAGGGTCACTCACCCACTCCTGCACACCTGTCAAATTAGGGCTGTGTTTGTCCAGCCGCTGCGTCCCCTTAAAGGGGTGGATGGACATGATGATGAAGATTCCTCATATTTGGACAATAGTTCTTGATGTGACCTACTACCTGGATTGGACCTATATACCGATATATTCATGAGAAATTTGGAGAGGATAGTTCATCTGTAAAGACATTGATATCATCTTCAGAAGATCCAGATGAACAAAGATTCAAAATCAAACAAAAAAAACTGCACTGTACAGAGGAGCCACCCACAGCAGAGTGCCAACCAGCAAGCCCACCAACAGCAGGGTGCTGTCAGCCTATGTTACGCTATGGGGACGGAGCAGCCGGGCAGCCGGGGAACACAGGTCCTAATTTGTGTGCATTCAGGGTCACTCACCCACTCCTGAACACCTATCAAATTAGGGCTGTGTTTGTCCAGCCGCTGCGTCCCCTTAAATGGGTGGATGTACATGATGATGAAGATTCCTCAAGTTTGGACATTAGTTCTTGATGTGACAAAATACTTGGATTTGACCTATATACCGATATATTCATGGAGAAATTTGGAGAGGACAGTTCATCTGTAAAGACATTGATATCATCTTCAGAAGATCCAGATGAACAAAGATTCAAAATCAAACAAATAAAACTGCACTGTACAGAGGAGCCACCCACAGCAGAGTGCCAACTAGCAAGCCCACCAACAGCAAGGTGCTGTCAGCCTATGTTACGCTATGGGGACGGAGCAGCCGGGCAGCCGGGGAACACAGGTCCTAATTTGTGTGCATTCAGGGTCACTCACTCACTCCTGCACACCTGTCAAATTAGGGCTGTGTTTGTCCAGCCGCTGCGTCCCTTTAAAGGGGTGGATGGACATGATGATGAAGATTCCTCATATTTGGACAATAGTTCTTGATGTGACCTACTACCTGATTTGGACCTATATACCGATATATTCATGAGAAATTTGGAGAGGACAGTTCATCTGTAAAGACATTGAGATCATCTTCAGAAGATCCAGATGAACAAAGATTGAAAATCAAACAAAAAAAAACCTGCACTGTACAGAGGAGCCACCCACAGCAGAGTGCCAGCCAGCAAGCCAGCCACAGCAGAGTGCCAGCCATAAGATGCCCACCCACAGCAGGGTGCCAGCCACAAAGTCCACCCACAGCAGGGTGCCAGCCACAAAGTCCACCCACATGAGGGTGCCAGCCAGCTAGCCACCCACATTAGGGTGCCAGCCAGCAAGCCCACCTGCAGCAGGGTGCCAGCCAGCAACAGCAGAGTGCCAGCCACAAAGTCCACCCACGGCAGGGTGCCAGCCACAAAGTCCACCCACAGCAGGGTGCCAGCCAGAAAACCCACCCACATCTTGGTGACAGCAAGCAAGCCACCTACATCAGGGTGCCAGCCAGCAAGCCCACCCACATCAGGGTGCCAGCCAGCAAGCCACCCACATCAGGGTGCCAGCAAGAAAGCCTACTAACAGCAGGGTGCCAGCCAGCAAGCCCACCCACATCAGGGTGCCAGCCAGCCAGCCCATGCACAGCAAGGTGCAAGCCAGCCACAGCAGGGTGCCAGCCACAAAGTCCACCCACGGCAGGGTGCCAGCCACAAAGTCCACCCACAGCAGGGGGCCAGCCAGAAAACCCACCCACATCAGGGTGACAGCAAGCAAGCCACCTACATCAGGGTGCCAGCCAGCAAGCCCACCCACATCAGGGTGCCAGCAAGCAAGCCCACCTGCAGCAGGGTGCCAGCCAGCAAGCCAGCCACAGCAGAGTGCCAGCCACAAAGTCCACCCACGGCAGGGTGCCAGCCGCAAAGTCCACCCACAGCAGGGTGCCAGCCAGAATACCCACCCACATCAGGGTGACAGCAAGCAAGCCACCTACATCAGGGTGCCAGCCAGCAAGCCCACCCACATCAGGGTGCCAGCCAGCAAGCCACCCACATCAGGGTGCCAGCAAGAAAGCCTACTCACAGCAGGGTGCCAGCCAGCAAGCCCACCCACATCAGGGTGCCAGCCAGCAAGCCCATGCACAGCATGGTGCAAGCCAGCAAGCCAGCCACAGCAGGGTGCCAGCCAGCAAGCCAGCCACAGCAGAGTGCTAGCCACAAAGTCCACCCACGGCCGGGTGCGAGCCACAAAGTCCACCCACAGCAGGGTGCCAGCCAGAAAACCCACCCACATCAGGGTGACAGCAAGCAAGCCACCTACATCAGGGTGCCAGCCAGCAAGCCCACCCACATCTGGGTGCCAGCAAGAAAGCCTACTCACAGCAGGGTGCCAGCCAGCAAGCCCACCCACATCAGGGTGCCAGCCAGCAAGCCCATGCACAGCATGGTGCAAGCCAGCCACAGCAGGGTGCCGGCCAGCAAGCCAGCCACAGCAGAGTGCCAGCCACAAAGTCCACCCACAGCAGGGTGCCAGCCAGAAAACCCACCCACATCAGGGTGACAGCAAGCAAGCCACCTACATCAGGGTGCCAGCCTGCAAGCCCACCCACATCAGGGTGCCAGCCAGCAAGCCACCCACATCAGGGTGCCAGCAAGAAAGCCTTGCCACTGATGGAAAGAAAGATGGAAAGAAAGAAAGAAAGAAAGAAAGAAAGAAAGAAAGAAAGAAAGGTAATTAGGTAAACTAAAATACAAATAAAAATGTAGCGCTAATGATAATGACCAATGGTGGAAAACACATCAGTGATGGTGGCCATTAGAGAAGGCCCATGAATGAAGCACATGTGCTGATTGTCTACTATTCACAGCTGCACCAGATTCTGAGTGCTCCAGTTCTAGTAAACCTCTCCCCCACTTCATGGGTTACCATCTTCCCTGCCTCGAATCACGGCCAGTTCAGCAAGAACTGATCAATTAACTTGATTCTGGGACTTTTCATTGTCTGGTTTATGGCTACATATTGGGACTTTATTGTATTTTTCCCATCACATACTAATTGATATCACGTCACATGTGCTTCATTCATGGGCCCTCTCTAATGGCCACCATCACTGATGTGTTTTCCACCATTGGTCATTATCATTAGCGCTACATTTTTATTTGTATTTGTGTTTTTAATATTGGTCATATTCTATGTAGCTGCTTTTTGCATATTGGGTTAGCGCAGTGTTATTTATATACATCTTTCTTAATTAGGTAAACTAGCCAGCTGTGCGAGGCCCCTATGACTGCGAGGCCTGAGGCCACTGCGAATGAAAGAAAGAAAGAAGGATGGAAGGAAAGAAAGAAAGAAAGATGGAAGGAAAGAAACTAGCCAGCTGTACAAGGCCCCTATGACTGCGAGGCCTGAAGACCAGGTGGCTTCTTAGACCCTGTGACTCTGGCACACCTCCGTTTCCAGCTGTGCGAGGCCCCTATGACTGCGAGGCCTGAGGCCACCGCGAAAGAAAGAAAGAAAGAAGGATGGAAGGAAAGAAAGAAAGAAAGATGGAAGGAAAGAAAGAAACTAGCCAGCTGTGCAAGGCCCCTATGACTGCGAGGCCTGAAGACCAGGTGGCTTCTTAGACCCTGTGACTCTGGCACACCTCCGTTTGCATGCGGTCACACTGCTCCAACTCCAAAAAATAGCCACAAAAATAGCTGAATTAAAAGAAAAATTTAGTCCATTCAAAGATATGTCAGGATACAAAGAAAAATCTGCTCAAAGACAAAAGTTTTTTAGCTAAAGCTGATAAAGACATCAAACATTAAAAATACCAAAAGGATTGGAACGACTTTAGAGAAAACAAAGTATATAAGTGGCAGGAATTAAACATCAATGAGGTTATTGACTCCAGGGAGCCATCACCAAATAGAGAGGCTCTGTCAGAGGCCATAGAAAGGGATGTGGTGGAAACACCCACCCATCCTGGGGCGAATAATACTGGGACTACAGGGAGGAACACTAAAACTAGCTATGACAAACCAAATATGCCCCCAGTGCATCTTGTTAAGCCAATGGGAAGACAAAGCAATTTTGTGAAAAAATATACCAGAGCTAGTTCTTTTCAAGAGCTTCATAGAAGACATTGTGATCCTATAGAGAGGAAGTGAGGACACATTGAAATTTTTTTTGGTGCACTCGCAAGGTGCCAGCCACAAAGTCCACCCACAGCAGGGTGCCGGCCAGCAAGCCCACCTGCAGCAGGGTGCCAGCAAGCAAGCCAGCCACAGCAGAGTGCCAGCCACAAAGTCCACCCACAGCAGGGTGCCAGCCAAAAAGCCCACCCACATCAGGGTCCCAACCAGCAAGCCACCCACAGCAGGATGCCAACCAGCAAGCCCACCAACAGCAGGGTGCTGTCAGCCTATGTTACGCTATGGGGACGGAGCAGCGGGGCAGCCGGGGAACACAGGTCCTAATTTGTGTGCATTCAGGGCCACTCACCGCACCTGCACACCTGTCAAATTAGGGCTGTGTTTGTCCAGCCGCTGCGTCCCCTTAAAGGGGTGGATGGACATGATGATGAAGATTCCTCATATTTGGACAATAGTTCTTGATGTGACCTACTAACTGATTTGGACGTATATACCGATATATTCATGAGAAATTTGGAGAGGACAGTTCATCTGTAAAGACATTGATATTATCTTCAGAAGATCCAGATGAAGAAAGATTCCTCATTTTTGGACTTTACTTCTTGATATTCATCAAACAAGCAGTTTTAAACTGAAAACCATCAAAAGATATTGTGATGTCCACCCACAGATGTATAATCCAGGGAGCAATCCGATCGTCTTCGGGGGTCAGGAAGGAATTTTTTCCCTGTTGGAGCAAATTAGACCATGCTTCATCTGGGTTTTTTTCGCCTTCCTCTACATCAACTGTGGGGTCTGGATAATCATACAAAAAAAAAAAAAACTGCACTGTACAGAGGAGCCTTGACGAGGCAGTGCAGCTTCCACATACATTTGCAAATGTGTGCAATATGACTGCCTGTATGGGGGATGCACGGAGCGCTTGTACCCACCGCCCTCACACGGGGTACGGATTCATACGCCTTGTGTGAACAAGGCCTTAGGAACGCACTTTACAGAGGAGCCTTGGTGAAGAAGTGCGGCTTCCCCACATGCAAATGTATGCAACTAAGACCTCTGTTTTTAATGCCAAGTGTTAGATTGTGCCTTTTTGATTTATTTGCAGGTTAGCTGGTAAGTGTGCTGGGAAATCTTTTGTTTTTTTGCTGTGCAAAGCCCTTCCATGTGCACCTTACTTCAAAAGCTAGTTAAAAACTGCTGTATCTGCCCTGCTTTGTACACTGTTTTTAGATACAATTTTAATAAAAACTACATTTGTAAAACAAAAACTGGGTTGGTTGTCCGGTTTTGTATACTGTTTTTAAATAAAGCTTTAATAAAAACTACAATTTATAAAAAAAACTCTGGTAGTTGTCCTGTTTTGTATACTGTTTTTACACAAAACTTTAATAAAAATTGCAATTATAAAAAAAATCGTGGGGTAGTTGTCTTGTATTGTATACTGTTTTTGGGTGAAACTTTAACCCCTTCCCGCCGACCGAACGCATATATGCGTCCTCGGCTTTCCGGGGTTATACCGGGATGATGCCCGCAGCTGCAGGCATCATCCCGGTACCGTTGTTTTCAGCGGGCGATCGGCTACCCGAATATAACAACCGATGCGGCTAAAAGCCGCTCGGTTGTTATACCGGAGGAGCGGGAGGGGACATCCCCCCCCTCCCGCCGCCTCCCGCCGCTGTTACCGGGCCTCCCGTGCGATCGGGAGGCCCGGTGTCCGGTCCGCTGCCTTCGGCGGCTGGGGGCGGACTGGAACGAAGCTGCGAGCGGCTTCGTTCCAGCCTTCTTCTTGTAAATGCGGAAGCGACGTCATGACGTCACTTCCCGTTTACTCGGCTGCCAATGGCGCCGAATTTAAAAAAGTACACAGTATTCAGAATCGCCGTTTTCGGCGATCTGAATACTTTGAAGTGTAAAGGAGGGATGGGGGGTCTTTTAGACCCCCGATCCCTCCATAAAGAGTACCTGTCACCACATATTACTGTCACAAGGGATGTTTACATTGCTTGTGACAGCAATAAAAGTAAAAAAAAAAAAAAAAAAATTTAAACACAATTTATAAAGTACAAAAATAAATAAATTAAATAAAAAAAAAAAAAAAAATTTTTTTAAAGTGCCCCTGTCCCCGCGAGCTCGCGCAGCGAAGAAAACGCATACGGAAGTCGCGCCCGCATATGTAAACGGTGTTCAAACCACACATGTGAGGTATCGCCGCGATCGTCAGAGCGAGAGCAATAATTCTAGCCCTAGACCTCCTCTGTAGCTCAAACCTGGTAACCGTAAAATTTTTTTAAAGCGTCGCCTATGGAGATTCAAAGGTACCGTAGTTCGTCGCCATTCCACGAGTGCGTGCAATTATAAAGGGTGACATGTTTGGTATCTATTTACTCGGCGTAACATCATCTTTCACATTGTACAAAAAAATTGGGGTAACTTTACTGTTTGGATTTTTTAAAATTCATGAAAGTGTCACTTTTCCAAAAATTTGCGTTTAAAACACCGCTGCACAAATACCGTGTGATAAAAAATATTGCAACAATCGTCATTTTATTCTCTAGATTCTCTTCTAAAAAAATATATATAATGTTTGGGGGTTCTAAGTAATTTTCTAGCAAAAAATATGGATTTTAACTTGTAAACACCAAATTTCAAAAATAGGCTTAGTCATGAAAGGGTTAATACAAACTACAATTATATATATATATATATATATATATATATATATATATATATATATATATATATAAAAAAAAGGGGGGGCGTGGTCTGGACATGGCTGAGTAGAGACACGTTTGAGTGAAGCTCCTGACCTTCTCCTATCTCACCCAGCTAGTATAGCTCCTTTGACTGCATAATGCTCTCTTCTAAGAAACATACGTCAAAGAAGAACAAAAAGACCAACAAACCGACTCCTTCGGTCTCGGCACAGGGGGAAATACTGAGGATATTTCAACATCTGCAGTCGGGATCTCCGGAACTCAAGATGGTGACAGCACATGCCTCCCTTCTTCAAGCCCTATGCACAACATTCAACTAAACTCACCTACAAGATCTCAAAGCCCGGAGATCTTTTCCAACTTTCCGCCATCCCTATCGACTGATCCACGGATGTCGCCGCAGCCACCCCTGATGTTTGGAGCAGATGAGGAATTGAGGGCCATTCTTCAGGCCTTTCCAATGAAGGCTGACATTGAAACCCTGATAGGTCGTGTGGAGGCGGCGCACCGCAAAGAGCTCCACGCGGTCAAACAGGAGGTACATTCCTTGTCCGATAGACTCACGGTGGGAGAGACCTCTATGTTGGTGATCGACCGTAGAGTCACGGCACTTGAAGCACAACACAGGTCCCAGGCTGAGATGTCGCTGGGTTTACAATTGCACATGGAAGAAATGGAGGACAGGAGTCGCAGGAATAATCTGCGACTCCGCGGCCTCCCTGAGGCAACGGGGCCGGCGGATTTAGCAGACACTGTGGCTGACATTTTCTGGAGGGTGGCGGGCGACCAAATACAAGGTCGTCTGGAGTTTGATCGCATACATAGGGCACTGGGTCCCAGATCAGAGGATCCCGCCAGACCCCAGGACGTCATTTGCCGGCTTCACCATTATGCCCATAAAGACATTATCGCACGTAAGGCATGGGAAACACAAGACCTGGAGCTAGACGGAGCGGCACTTACAATCCTACCAGATATCTCCAGGGCAACGCTTCAACGCCGGGCGCTTTTGAAACCTCTCCTGGATTTGGCACGGAGACACAATGCTACCTACCGGTGGGGCTTCCACCTATCGGTTACTTTTCGGAAAGATCAGCGCTCCTTCACGCTCCGCTCACCAGACTCGCTGCCTGCTCTGTTCGATTTCTTGACAGCGGAGCCGATCGATGTCCCGAACTGGTTGGGCTTCATACCGAGATTTCAGAGTCATAGAAACAACTCCACACCAAGCGGCGAATTGCCTCCCAGACCTCTGAGGAATAGGCGAGGCTCCCGTGCAGTATCACCTGAGGACATTCAGGAAGCATGAGTATCTTCTCCCTTCACACATTCCCGCCATAGCACCCTTTTTTTTTTTTTTGGTTTCTCTCCCACTGCCTAGTTTTTTCATAGTGAGATCCTGCTCCCGGGATCCAAAGTTTAGGAGGATCTCCTTCCACAGATCCCTTTGTTCCCGCCTGTGCCTCAGCTGGACTCGACTGGAATTCCCTTCTGGCTATGAGTGAGAGCCTTTTTGCCCCCCCGGGGATCCCTGGTCTCCCCCTGATGCCTGGCATGCTATGGGGTTTCACCTACACGCGGTCTTGATGTGGATCGCCCATTCAGACACTGGTTTTGGAACAAGCCACCCCCCCCCCCCCCCGAGCAACCCGGGTTTTTTACACCTTGTACTGCCCAGTTGGCATAATGGTTAGTCGGTCCCCCACCCCTGATGCAAACATCATTTAAATTTGGACTGACAGCGCCCAAACTCTTCCCCCGGTACATCCCTGACTTACGACGGGCATCTTGCTTTCTATTTTGTGGGAATACAATAACTTGACCAATACGCTGGACACTTATCTTTCTGTCTATGGTCGGAATGATTTCGGAGGTGGGAATAGTGAAACTTGAGAGGAGACACAAAACAAATCACTGTTATCCGGAGGACAATTGTGGATGCCGGACCACCTACATGCCCTGAGAAGGTTGACTCTCTCCTGGTACAGTCGCTAGAACTCATATTGAATATGGTGTAGACAACGGTCATATATTACTAATGGTGTTAGAAACTATGATGTTTATTTTTGTGGCTAAACACTAGTCTTCCCAAAAGATGAAGAGACAAGCTGAGGTTACTGTTTAATCTACTACATAGATCCGTAGTATTACTTCCTATCATTCCATAATGTGGGGTGTCTACTCGGAGGGACATATGTGCTGTAACACTTTACTGGTATTCTGGGTAAAGCATGGGGAGACCGGCAAGGCGATATGTTAATACCCAACTTAGAAGAGGACATAAGGTTATTTGCGTACCTTTCGCCAGACTGGGCGATCATTGGCAAGGGCCATACGACAGTGAGAAGAGAGGTTCCAGTTTAGTCTAGATAGATCCCAAGCAGGGGCCATCTACGGGAGGGGGCTCTGTTGTATGTAGGGGAGAAGAGCCTGAAGGATATCCTAATGTAGGGGGGGTGGGATGAGTAGGAAGCACCGGGAACACCCCTTATCCCTTATCCAGATGTGCTAGAGGAGTTCCTCTGCAGCAGGTTCGGGCACGGAGATGTATTGAGGACAGGAGTAGTAGTGGGAGAGTAAGTTACAGGGTGTTACAGATTGGCTGGGAAAATGTTATTGGTTTCCTTTACTTGTATTTGGGATCCCTCAGTGATAGTTCTTGATTTAATGTTTTATGTTCTATGTCATCACTGTTCATTTTATATTCATTTTGCTTCTATAATTACTTCCAAGTTCCTACTTGGGTGGGTGGGAGAGTCGGGACCTTTCTCTTCCAGTCACGATCTAACTCCTCCCCCAACTAGGCCCACACGCATCCCCAGGGCTCTTTTGGGTGGTGACGTGTATATTCAAGTCATTACTTGTTACCTTAGTAGATTCAGGTCTTTGAGTTGTGACCTGTTCTGTACTACCGTCCTCACATAGGGGGCGAGACTCACTCTCTCTCCCCTTCTGGGTGGACCTTCTCTTTCTAATCTTCCTCAGTATCCACTTCTTCTTTCTACTCCCCTCTTCCACTCCCTACTTTTTTCCCTTCCCTACCCCGTTGGCAGCCAGGGCGATGGATTCCATAAAAGTAGTCTCGCTCAACGTGAAGGGCTTAAATATACCAGAAAAGAGACGGATGCTCTTAACTGACCTCCGGAACTCCCGGGCAGATGTTGCCTTTATCCAGGAAACCCATTTTAAGCACGATAAGTTCCCGTTGCTTAAAAATAGATTCTTCCCGGTGGCATATCACTCAACGAACCCCGCAGCCAAAACTAAGGGAGTATCTATATTAATTTCGAGTAGACTTCCATGGCAGTGCCAAGCAGCGCTCAAAGACCCGGAAGGACGTTTCGTGTTCTTAAGAGGGCTAGTCGGCGACACCCCACTCACATTGGCATCGATTTACGCCCCTAATGAACATCTGGACACCTTTATCACAAGCATTTTAGACAAACTGGGGGAGTTTACGGCTGGCCAGCTGATCCTAGGTGGGGACTTTAATATCCCCCTTATCCCATCCTCGGATACGTCCTCTGGACACTCCTCAGTACCTCCGACACATAGAAAGTGCATAGCTAACTCCCTACATAAAGCGCAATTGGTTGACGTGTGGCGACTCCAACACTCGGGAGAGCGTGACTATACTTTCTATTCGCAAACCCACAAACTCTACTCCAGAATAGACTACTTTTTGATACCCCATAATCAACTACACTCGGTGGTAGACTCATCCATAGGCCTCATCACATGGTCAGACCATGCTCCTATCACCCTCACATACACTCTCACGGGACATCCGCGTCTAGGTCAAGGGTTTGGCGACTGAACGAGAGTCTCCTCCAGATTCCCGACGTTTTAGCTGACGCGACACAATCATTGACCTCATACTTTCGGGAAAGCGATCAACAGGAATGTGACCCCGGTGTTTTGTGGGAGGCCCATAAAGCAGTCCTTAGGGGCCTACTGATTAAACATGGAGCACGCATAAAGAGGGAAAGAAATGAACAGTTGACAAAGCTCCTCGATGCCCTGTCTATTGTGGAAGCATGCCATAAACATGCCCCATCCCAGACCTCAGCGATAGAACTTGGGACGTTACGCAAACAAATTACAGACTTACTACATTATAAGGCCAAAGCAGCGTTGCAATGCTGCCGACAAACCACTTACGAGTCCGGCGACAAATGTGGGAAGATTCTAGCCAGAGCAGTTCAGGAACAGAAACAAGCAGCCTACATCCCACACATAGTAGGGCCGGATTCCCATAAAGTTACACTGCCAGAACAGATATCAAATGTGTTTAGAGACTTCTATGACAAACTATATAACATACCACACAACCCAGCCTCCCAAACTGTTATGGACGATTACGTACAATCTTCTCAAATTCCCTCTCTCACCACCGAAATAAGTGAGGAGCTAGATTCACCAATCACTCTAGAAGAACTCCAAAACGCCATCGGCGCCATGAAACCAGGAAAAGCCCCGGGACCCAATGGGTACACCACCCAATATTACAAAACTTTCCTTCCCCTTTTGGGCCCACATATGGTAGCATTTTTTAATAAAGTTGGAGCGAAGGAAACTTTTCCCAGAGACATGCTAAAGGCCCACATATCGCTTATCCCCAAAGAAGGTAAAGACCCGACTTCATGTGGGAGCTACAGACCCATATCCTTGCTGAACATTGACTTAAAATTGTTTTCCAAAATTCTAGCAACCCGTTTGTCCCAACATCTCCAGTCATTAATCCACTTAGATCAGGTGGGCTTTATACCCAGCAGAGAGGCTCGAGATAACACTATAAAAGTATTAAATCTCCTCTATACGGCGAACGCTAATGGCTCCCCATGTGCATTTTTAAGCACAGACGCTGAAAAAGCGTTTGATAGAGTCAATTGGAACTTCATGTTTACAGTACTTCTGTAAAAGGATGTTGTCCTTTTACAGTACTTCGCCATATAGGCATAGGAGACAGGATGATTAGATGGATAAACAAGATATACTCCAATCCCACGGCGCAAGTGAAGGCGAACGGGATACTCTCGTCCCCTTTCCCCATCACAAATGGAACGAGACAGGGGTGTCCTCTGTCACCCCTTCTCTTCGCACTTTCCCTAGAGCCATTTTTATGTAAAATAAGACAACATCCAGACATTCAAAGGCTCCCCATGGGAGATAACCAATGCAAAATCTCAGCATATGCAGATGACCTACTCTTCTCACTATCTAACCCCACGATTTCTCTACCAAACCTCCTTAAAGAATTTGACACATATGGTGCTCTTTCAAATTTAAAAATCAACTTCACCAAATCGGCCGCTATGGGCATTGCAATCACCCCCCTTGCCATGCAATCTATGCAAGCCAGCTTCCGTTTTAAATGGACGTCAGTGGCTCCAAAATACTTAGGTATGAATATTCCAATTGATATCAAATGCACATATGAATTGAACTTCCCCCCCATTCTGACTAAAGCTCGCTCCCTTTTAGAGAATTGGAACAGAGGTCTACATTCCTGATTCGGCAGATGTAACCTCATAAAAATTTGTATTTTACCTAAATTTTTATATCTGCTTCAAGCTCTCCCAGTCCACATATCGCACTCATTCTTTAAACAAGTACATGCTCTATTTACCCGATTTATCTGGGCCAACAAAAAACCTTGCATACGTAGGACAATGCTTTCACTTCCCAAACAATATGGAGGCCTAGCGCTCCCAGATATCAGACAATTCTTTCTGGCTACCCAGTTAGGTCGTATTCTTGACTGGAGACGCAACGCGAGGACTAAGCTCTGGGTTCAGATAGAACAAGCTCAAACTGACATACCATTGAAAAGTGCATTCTGGTGTTATGACCTCCTCCCCTCGGGATTGAAAACACACCCCCTATTGGGTACCAAAATTACGATACAGTAGTCAGGTGTCTATTCAATACTCCCTTACCTCGAGCAACTCTCCTTTATATCCGATCCTGGGAAACCCAAATTTTGTGCCGGGCATCCATTCCATTGAATTTGACTCCCTGCGAAGATCGGGCTTTGACCATGCTGCCAAATTTGTGATGGATGGACGTTGGCCAACGCTACCAGAATTAACGAACGCGACAGGCATGTACCAACTTCCTTTTTGGAAAGCGGTGAAAGTGCATCACTTCTTACATTCAATCCCTAACCCTCAAGACTTCTCCCGACAACTGATGACCTTTGAAGAGTACTGCACAGGTAATGAACCATTAGCGAAGACTCTCTCCAAAATGTACATGCTACTCAACACGCCCTCTACACAACCACATCTACCCTGTCTAGTTAGATGGAAAAGGGACCTTAACCGCAATTTTTCGGAGATACAAAAACAAAAGATCATCAACTGTGCACCAAAATATAGGAGACGAACTATAAAATTCTAACAAGATAGTACCTCACCCCCTCCAGATTACATAAATGTTTTCCGGCCACCTCAGATCGATGCTGCCGATGTGGGGAGGGAGAGGGTTCAATGCTTCACATCTTTTGGTCCTAACCTACAGAATTTCTGGAAGGAGGTTCGTCGCATTACTCAGAAATTTACTGATTATGTGATCCCTGACGATGTGGCGTTCTTCCTCCTGCACCTCTCAACAATCCCGATTAAAAGATATAAAAAATCCCTGATACGTCACTTACTGAATGCCGCCAAGGCATGTATACCGCTTCATTGGAAGCAACAGTGCCCACCAACCATTGCGGAATGGCTCCGCAAGGTGGAAGAACTGAACAAAATGGAAGACCTCTTCCTCACAGCGCAACATAAACGTGAGAAATACACAGACACCTGGACAATCTGGAATATTTTTATTTACTCAGAAGAAGGAGTCTCTCTCCTGGGTTCATAGCTTATTATGCCAATATTCCGGAACATAGATTGTTTCTTTAGGCCTACCCTCGCTCTAGCACACCCCCCCCCCCTCCGCCTCTTTTCCTCCCTTTCTTTCTCCCACTTTCCTTTTCTAGACCTCCTTTTCATCCCTTTTGTTTCTCTAAACAGTTCTTTTTTTATGGAAAAAGGGGAAAGGCAGGGTAGAGGCCCATTGGCGTCGGGACGCACATGGAATAAATGTTATATATTACTCCATAGGTTATTTACTACCTTCTCCTGTGTATTTTAAGATTCGGTATATCACAATTACCTATACTTTTTCACAATGTTTGTGGTGTATGTAATATGTACTGTATTGTCTAAATGTCTGTTATATTGGGACCTCTCCCTCCGTTACAGTTGAATAAAGCTCATATTTGAAAAAAAAAAAAAACTTGGGTAGTTGTCATTCTTGTAAAGACAGTCTTAATGCATTGTATCGATATTATACATATACAATTTTTCTGTTGTCAATAGACATCAAACAGATGACAAGAAAATAAATTCCCAGAGCACTATGGGTTATCTAAAGAGGCAGGCAGCACAGCAGACAAAGCCTGAATTTGGGAAGATTTGTGTGACTGAATCCTCAGAGGGGAGCCGTAGAAAGAAGGAGGAGACATGGCTGTAAATGTAGGCCTGCTAAAAGGAGATGTTTCAATACACTGCATAGCAGGCCGCTGTTGTAGAAGCCTTTTCCTCAGAGGATGGACACCAAGCAAATAGAAGGTCATTACTCTTTACTCTGTGGGCCATTCCACTCCTGAGGGCTCAGGAGGAGCTGGTAGTACCAAGAGGATTATAAAGGTAAAAGGAGGATACTAAGGTCGAAAAGTAAAGAACGAAAGCCAACGGAAACTGCCATGAAAATCAGAATAGATGGGAATGATCTGTGACCCTCAATGAAGTGCTCGTGAAGTGCTAACTGCGCAAGAAAAAAGATGGGAGGCCGAAATAAAGAGGAATAGGCCAAGAAATAGACTGACTCACCAAGGAAATAAATGCGTGAATATCTCAATTTCCTCTGAAATATGCAAACAAGGAGAAGGATCATTCCTACACATCCAACAAAACCCATAGGTAGTGATGGTAACAACCGCCTCAGCTCAGACTCCATCCAGGCCTTGCCCACCCTGACATGTTTCGCCCTGTCCACTGGCCTTGGAGGACCTCTATGACACAGCCCCGCGGGCAGGCGAAACGAGTTGGGGGGCATGGCCTGGATGGAGTCTGGTCTGAGGCTGCTCTGACCATCGCTACCTATAGATTTTGTTGGATGTGCTGCAACTAAAATGATCCTTCTTCTTGTTTGCATTCACTGAGCTGAGACAAGCCCAGTGGCGTCACTAGGTTTGGTGTCACCTGGTGCGTAAAATCATGGTGTCACCCCCCTTTATCAGAACCAGCTCAGGGTTGGCGGTTCAGCTACTGTACATATATATATTATAGCTGTGTCCAGCAGCACCCCCGTTATCAGACCAGCTCAGTTACTATGTGTATATTATATCTAAAATAGATATGTCCAGCTGTACCCCCATCCCCCCCCACCACCATTTAGAAGACCAGGTCAGGTTGGGCAGCTCAGCTACTAAATATATATATATATATATATATATATATATATATATATATATATATAATAGCTGTGTCCAGCTGCACCCCCATCCTCCCACCTTCCAACCCTCCCATTAGTAGACCAGCTTAGGGTGGGCAGCCCAGCTTCTATATATACATATATATTATAGCTGTGTTCAGCAACACCCCCTTCCTGGGGCGCGCATGCTCGCCGCCGGCAACCCGTTCCCGCTGTGATTGGACCTGGTCTCCGTCGTTCCCAAGGCGGACAGAACGGCAGTTTGCCTATGTAAACCAGGCAGATCGCCGTTGTGTGACAGGAGAAGACAGAGATCCTGTGTTTCTGCTAAGCAGGAACACGGATCTCCGTCTTCTTACAGTACAAGCCCCCCCCCCCCACACAGTTAGCAAGCACTCCCTAGGAACAAATGTAACCCTTTGATCGCCCCCTGATGTTAACCCCTTCCCTGCCAGTGTAATTAGTACAGTGACAGTGCATATTGTTTAGAACGGATCACTGTATTGGTGTCACAGGTCCCCAAAAAAGTGTCACTTAGTGTCTGATTTGTCCGCCTCAATATCGCAGTCATTATAAGAATATGTAAAAAAAATCTAATTTCTTCATCAGTTTAGGCCAATATGTATTCTGCTACATATTTTTGGTAATACAAATCTCAATAAATGTGTATTGATCGGTTTGCGCAAAAGTTATAACGTCTACAAACTATGGGATAGATTTATGGAATTTTTATTGATTGTTTTATTGATTTTTCTTTTTAGTAATGGTGGCGATCAGCAAATTATAGCGGTATAAGTTACTGATTGCCGCCATTACTAAAAAGAAAAATCAATAAATCAATCAATAAAAATTGCATAAATATATCCCATAGTTTGTAGACATTATAACTTTTGCGCAAACCAATCACTACACATTTATTGGGATTTGTATTACCAAAAATATGTAGCAGAATACATATTGGCCTAAACTGATGAAGAAATTAGATTTTTAAAATTTTTTTTATTGGATGTGTTTTATAGCAGAAAGTAAAAAAAATAGTGTTTTTTGTTTTGTTTATAGTGCAAAAAATAAAAAAACGCAGAGGTGATCAAATACCACCAAAAGAAAGTTCTATTTGTGGGAAAAAAGGACATCAATTTTGTTTGGGTACAGCGTCGCACGACCGCGCAATTGTCAGTTAAAATAACGCAGTGCTGTATCGCAAAAAATGGCCTGGTTATGAAGGGGGGGTTAAAACCTTCCAGAGCTGAAGAGGTTAATGTAGTTCAGGTTTCTAGTGCTAAGAGATCATTCGTAATGCGCCGCATGTGAAGATGGTGGCAGCCGCGCTCTGTTTATAATAATTACAGCAGAGATGAAGCAAGCGCATTATAGCGAGTGACGCCGTTCGCTGGGAATTCAGAGGCGGCGGGGAGATGAGATTGCGCAGCAGATGGGTGTTCAGATTTAATGATGAGAACAGCAGATGGCAAAAGACAACAGAAACGTTCTCTGTACGCCGGGTCACTCGCAGGCGAGCTCGTCACATCTCCGACTGCGCGTTCTCATTGTGCAATGTTATGTGTGCGCGGCGCCTACGGAATTATCCTGCGAGGGCGGCGCGCTTGCACCCCTCACAACTGTTGCATTGTGTCTTTTCTTCCCTTTCTGATTGTGATGTTGGAGAATCAGCCGGGATATGTTTGAATCCGAGGGGGGAAAAAAAACACAACAAAATGACAAACTGCGCTATTTATAACTAGCTATGGAGGATTACATGGGGGGGGAGCTAATAAAACCCACTCCTAGTATATTAAAGTGATGTATATATATATATATATATATATATATATATATACCGTATTTATCGGCGTATAACACGCGCCGGCGTATAACACGCACCCCAAGTTTAGGAGAGAATTTTAAGGAAAAAAAATTTTAGGAGGGAAGTTTAAGGAAAAAAAACTTACATTAAATTGCCCATCAATGCAGCCTTATCTGTCCATCTGCAGCCTTTTCAGTGTCAGTGCAGCCTTGCCCCAGTGCAGTCTTGTCAGTGCAGCCTTGTCAGTGCAGCTTTGTCAGTGCAGCCTTGTCAGTGCAGCTTTGTCAGTGCAGCCTTGTCAGTGCAGCTTTGTCAGTGCAGCCTTGTCAGTGCAGCTTTGCCCCAGTGCAGCCTTGCCCCAGTGCAGCCTTGTCAGTGCAGCCTTGCCTCAGTGCAGCTTTGCCCCAGTGCAGCCTTGTCAGTGCAGCCTTGCCTCAGTGCAGCTTTTCCCCAGTGCAGCTTTGCCCCAGTGCAGCCTTGTCAGTGCAGCCTTGCCTCAGTGCAGCTTTGCCCTAGTGCAGCCTTGCCCCAGTGCAGCTTTGTTAGTGCAGGTTTGCCCCAGTCCAGCCATGTCAGTGCAGCTTTGTGCACTCGGTGTAGATTCAAAAAATGGCGCTGAGACTGCAGGGAGCCGAGATACACATACTCGAGTGTTCACGGCTTTTTCCGGCGCCGCCGTCACGCTCAGTTCCGCCCCTGGACCTGTGTTATGTCCATCATAGGGCGGGACTGGGCGTGACTGTGAGCGGCGCCAATAAAAGCCGAGAACACTCGGGTATGTGTATCTCGGATCCGACAAGAGCCGAGATACACATACCCGAGTGTTCTCGGCTTTTTTCGGCGCCGCTCACAGTCACGCCCAGTCCCACCCTATGATGGACATAACACAGGTCCAGGGGCGGGACTGGGCGGGACGGCGGCGCCAGAAAAAGCCAAGAACACTCGGGTATGTGTATCTCGGCTCCCTGCAGTCTCGGCGCCATTTTTGAATCTACCCACGGCTGTGTATGTCGGCGGCGACCGCAGCAATTGCCGCGATCGCTCCGATGACACAGAAATCGTCGGGGATCGGCCTATAACACGCACCCACGATTTTCCCCTGATTTTCAGGGGAAAAAAGTGCGTGTTATATGCCGATAAATACGGTATATATATATATATATATATATATATATATATATATATATATATATATATATATATAGTGATATACCCATATTTATTGGCGTATAACACGCACTTTTTCCCCCTTAAAATCAGGGGAAAATCGTGGGTGCGTGTTATACGCCGATCCCCCGCTGATTGTGAGCGGAGGAGCGAGCCGCCGAGATACACATAACTGAGTGTACTCGGCTAGGCTCGGCTCGGCTCACAGTCACGCCCAGTCCCGCCCCTATGATGGACATAACACAGGGACTGGGCGTGACTGTGAGTGGAGCCGAGCCTAGCCGAGGACACTCGGCTATGTGTATCTCGGCGGCACTTGGCTCCGCTCACAGTCACACCCAGTCCCGCCATTGGACCTGTGTTATGTCCATCATAGGGCGGGACTGCGAGAGGAGCCGAGAGCCCCCGAGCGCCGCCAAGATACACAGGACATCTGGCTCTGTATCTCGGCTGCGCCATTTTTAAACTGGAAGGCTGCAATAACAATGCTGCAATGACACTGACAAGGCTGCAATGACAAGGCTACACTGACAAGGCTGCAATGACACTGACAAGGCTGCAATGACAAGGCTGCAATGACAAGGCTGCAATGACACTGACAAGGCTGCAATGACAAGGCTGCAATGACACTGGCAAGGATGCAATGACAAGGCTGCAATGACATGGCTACACTGACAAGGCTGCAATGACACTGACAAGGCTGCAGATGGACACTGATAAGGCTGCATTGATGGGCATTTAAATGTAAGTTTTTTTCCTTAAAATTCCCTCCTAAACTTGGGGTGCGTGTTATATGCCGATAAATACGGTATATCAGTAACTTAGGGCGTGTTCGCGCCACAAAAATGCACTACAGATCTGTTCCGGATGCGTTTCTGCACGCGTGTTCTTAATGCATTTTTGCAAAAAGCAAAGGTTTTTTCCTCTTGTGGGACTTTAAAAGGCAGGAGTCTTCAAGCAGTAATTGATTCAAAAATATAAATTTATTACAAAAAGTTAAAACATGACAATAATAAAAAAGTCGGATGTTAGCAAACAAGATCTGTATATAGATCTGATACAACAATACTAAAAAGGCACCACACACAGCTGTCCAAGCAATGGGCTGGGACAGAAAGCCTAACGCGTTTCAAGGTTGTAAGTAGTTAGACCTCTTCTTCAAGGGCTGATGGTGAAATATGTATCTGAAATTTATCTGAAAGTATTTTATAAAAAATTCCAGAGTAAGCGGACATAACCGTTATAGAGCGATTTTATGGTCGTATACATTAAACATGCAAAAAACCTAATTTAGCACATTTGGGGACACACAGGACCACCACCAGGACTGAACACAAAGGGCGTCCTACCACTGAGGACTATCACCGTGGGTTCAAAAGGCCACTTGCCCCTTGGTCATCTGAGAAAATTGTAATAAAAACTAGTAAATAAATAATTAAATTTATCCCGTAAGGGATAAATTTAATTATTTATTTACTAGTTTTTATTACCATTTTCATATTCCCAATATTGTGCTAGACTTTAGCAGGTGCCTATATTAGGCTTGCTTTACTGCTATGTCTCCCTTTTTTTCTGTGGGGTTAAAGTGGTGTTCCGGCCAAAATTATACTTTTTAAATAAAAATACCCCTATAATACACAAGCTTAATGTATTTTAGTAAAGTTAGTCTGTAAACTAAGGTCTGTTTTGTTAGTTTATAGCAGAAGTTTGTTATTTTATAAACTTACAGCAGGCCGTGGCCATCTTAAGTGTGGGCATCTGAAGCCAGACTGTATTTCTTCCTGGATCTCATCCTTGCAGATCTCGCACATGCTCAGTGCAGCACAAGCAGTGTAATAGGTTTCAGGTCAGGTTTCCATAGCAACGGCAGTGTCAGAGGAAGTTGCTGCCCCTTCCCAGAAGGCATTGCAAACAGGAAATGTTGCGATGGGCCGCGGCCAGGGAGGAGGAAGTGAAAAATGAATACAGCAGATATACAGTAGATGCTGAGAAAAAAGATAAAAAAATATCCAATTAGTTTGCAGTGCACAGTTTAGTGAGGGATGCTGAAGAGTTGTAAAAGTGGGTGGAACTCCACTTTTAACTACCACGTTTTCTCCCCCCCCCACACTTTTTTTTTCTCAGATCTTTCTCGGTCTTTTATTCATTTTGCAAAAGACGAAGAAACCCAGTGGGGATAAAATACCACCAAAAGAAAGCTCTATTTGTGTGAAAAAAATGATAAAAGTCTCATATGGGTAGAGTGTTGCATGACTGCGCAATTGTGGTGTCCACCATATGCAGCCACTTGTGCCCGTCATACGCAGCCACTTGTGTCCATCATATGCAGCCACTGTGCCCGTCATATGTAGCCACCTGTGCCCGTCAAATGCAGCCACTGTGCCCACCATATGCAGCCACTGTGTCCACCATATGCAGCCACTTGTGCCCATCATATGCAGCCACTTGTGCCCATCAAATGCAGCCAGGCGCGTCCCCCAGCTCGCTGTCATTTCACTAAACCCACCCCCCCGCGTGGCCGGTCTGGCGGCACTTACCGACTGACGGGGCTTCCTCTTCTGTAGCGGCGGCTGTGGCTCCTGTGTCCGCTCGGCTCCTCTGGCTTCTTCTGCCGTACCTCTTTTTCCGCCAAAGCGTTAGGCATCCAATAGGATCGCCTAATGCTTTGGCCAATCGGGAGACAGGTCTCACTGACCTGCCTGCTGATTGGCAGGGAGGAACGTTGTGTGGCATAGCAAATTAATTTTCGCTATTTTCACATTAACGGTGGGATCGGGACACAGTGCTCTGCGCCCCGAGCCCACCCTATTTTGAAGCCTATTAGAGCCTCTGGCTCTAATCACATGCTTCAAAATACACATCCCCCGCCTATCCCCGCCATAGTAATTCATGTGTCTGCCACTGGGCTTTGATCTCTGTCAAGTGCTGGGGGCTGGATCGCCTCCGCTGCCTTTCCTCCAATCAGGGGCCAAAGAAGCTGAGTGCGAGTTTACCTGTTGCCCTCACACTGGAGACATGTACACCATCAACATGGCGTCCCAGGGCGGTGGGTACCGGTCCACCGAGGGCAGAGCGCATGACCCTGCTTTGGGGTCACTGGTGGCTTAGAGAGGAGGAGATGGCCCCAGGGTTTGCCAAAATTGGAAGAGCTGGTCCTTGGGTGGTTGGAGGAGGAGAGGGTGCCACCCTTCTTCCCGGAGGACGGGGACACCCTTCTCTCCCCCGGAGGACGGGGACACCCGGGTTAGTGAAGGGGGTTAGTGAAGTGAAAGCCGAGGGACTCGCCTGGCTGCATATGGTGGGCACAGTGGCTGCATTTGATGGGTAGAAATGGCTGCATATGATGGGCACAAGTGGCTGCATTTGTTTGGTACAAGTGGCTGCATTTGATTGGTACAAGTGGCTGCATAGGACGGGCACAAATGGCTGCATATGATGGGCACAAGTGGCTGCGTATGACGGGCACAAGTGGCTGCATATGGTGGGCACAGTGGCTGCATATGATGGGCACAGTGGCTGCATTTGATGGGCACAAGTGGCTGCATATGACGGACACAAATGGCTGCATATGATGGGCACAACTGGCTGCGTACGACAGGCACAAGTGGCTGCATATGGTGGGCACAGTGGCTGCGTTTGATGGGCACAGTGGTAGATGGGCACAGTTGGGTTTGATGGGCAAAGTGGCAGATGGGCACAGTTGCAGCGTTTGATGGGCACAGTGGCAGCGATTGATGGGCACAGTGGCAGCGTTTGATGGGCACAGTGGCAGCGTTTGATGGGCACAGTTGCAGTGTTTGATGGGCACAGTGGCAGATGAGCACAGTTGCAGCGATTGATGGGCACAGTGGCAGATGGGCACAGTTGCAGCGTTTGATGACAGAACAATGTCATACCTCCCAACATTTGAACTTCAGAATGAGGGACACTGGAGGAGGGAAAAGATCTGTGGTGCGCACAGTATGCTGCGGTAAAGTACGGGCATGACCAAGTGCTTAGCAGTGGGGGGGGGCTCAAGGGATGTGGTTAAAAAGAACACAGGTTTCCTTGTACCTATAAAATATGCTTTGATTGCTTTGTCTTTGTCCTTAAAATAGTCAGGGACTGCATAGCAATAAGCAACTGTTGAGACAATGAGAAGTATATAATGTACAATATTGTGTATATATAGTACAAGAGTGTGTAATGTACAGAATGCAGGGGTCAGGAGTGTGTAATGTACAGAATGCAGGGGTCAGGAGTGTGTAATGTACAGAATGTAGGGGTCAGGAGTGTGTAAGGTACAGAATGCCGGGGACAGGAGTGTGTAATGTACAGAATGCAGGGGTCAGGATTGTGTAATGTACAGAATGCAGGGGACAGGAGTGTGTAATGTACAGAATGCAGGGGTCAGGAGTGTGTAAAGTACAGAATGCAGGGGACAGAAGTGTGTAATGTACAGAATGCAGGGGACAGGAGTGTGTAATGTACAGAATGCAGGGGACAGGAGTGTGTAATGTACAGAATGCAGGGGTCAGGAGTGTGTAATGTACAGAATGCAGGGGACAGGAGTGTGTAATGTACAGAATGCAGGGGTCAGGAGTGTGTAATGTACAGAATCCAGGGGACAGGAGTGTGTAATGTACAGAATGCAGGGGACAGGAGTGTGTAATGTACAGAATGCAGGGGTCAGGAGTGTGTAATGTACAGAATGCAGGGGTCAGGAGTGTGTAATGTACAGAATGCAGGGGTCAGGATTGTGTAATGTACAGAATGCAGGGGACAGGAGTGTGTAATGTACAGAATGCAGGGGCCAGGAGTGTGTAATGTACAGAATGCAGGGGTCAGGATTGTGTATGTACAGAATGCAGGGGACAGGAGTGTGTAATGTACAGAATCCAGGGGACAGCAGTGTGTAATGTACAGAATCCAGGGGACAGGAGTGTGTAATGTACAGAATCCAGGGGACAGGAGTATGTAATATATGGAATGCAGGGGGCGGCAAAAAAAGGAAAGAAAGGAGGGCGCACCGACCTAGTGCATTACCACTGATAGCATTTATTAAAGAAAGTTAAAACAGCAAATGGATACTCAAAAATGAGCGTAAAATCAGGCATGAACAATAACTGCAAGTGCGCAGTAGCATACATCAAACAACCGGGACCGGACATCAGGTGGATAAGGCAATGGCTGACGCGTTTCGGGGAAGAACCCCTTTCTTCAGAGCCTAAGCGGGTTGACAGCGGGTTGTTCATGCCTGATTTTACGCTTGTTTGTGAGTATCCATTTGCTGTTTTAACTTTCTTTAATAAATGCTATCAGTGGTAATGCACTAGGTTGCGCGCCCTCCTTTCTTTCCTTTTTTTATAGTCCATGAATACCCATTATTCTAAGGAAGGCGGCAAGACGGCAGATACCACTGAAGCATTCGGTCTTACCACACATTGAAGAACTAGCTACCTGAGCACAGGAGAGATTTTTTAGTTTTATGCAGGGGGGGCTCCATATATTCCCTTAATCCCATCCCGACTCCATCCACCACCCCGATCCAATCCTGGCTCCATTCATCCCTGATCCCATCCCAACTCGATCCATTCCCTTTATCTCATCCTGGCTCCATCCATCCCCTGAACCCATCCTGGCTCAATCTATCCCACATACCATCCTGATCCCATCCTGACTCCAACCATCCCCCGATCCCATTCCGGCTCTATCCATCACCCGATCCCATTCCGGCTCCATCCTTCCCTTGATCCCATCCCAGCTGCATCCTTCTTGTCCCCCTTCCTCATTCCATCCCAGCTCCACCCTTTTTGTCCCCCTCATCCCATCCCAGCTCCATCCTTCTTGCCCCCCCTCATCCCAGCACCATCCTTCTTGGCTCCCCCCCTCATCCCATCCTTCTTGTCCCCCCCCCTCATCCCATCCCCATCCTTCTTGTCCCCTCCCTCATCCCATCCCAGCTCCATCCTTCTTGTCCCCCCCCTCATCCCATCCCCATCCTTCTTGTCTCCTCCCTCATCCCATCTCCATCCTTCTTGTCCCCCTCATCCCAGCTTCTTCTTTCTTGTCCCCCCCTCATCCCAGCTCCATCCTTCTTGCCCCCCTCATCCCATCCCAACTCCATCCTTCTTGCCCCCCCCTCATCCCATCCCAGCTCCATCCTTCTTGTCCCCCCTCATCCCATCCCAGCTCCATCCTTCTTGTCCTCCTCTCATCCCAGCTCCATCCTTCTTGTCCTCCTCTCATCCCAGCTCCATCCTTCTTGTCCCTCCCCTCATCCCATCTCCATCCTTCTTGTCCCTCCCCTCATCCCATCCCAGCTTCATCCTTCTTGCCCCCCCTCATCTCATCCCATCCCGATCCTTCTTGTCCCCCCCTCATCCCATCCCAGCTCCATCCTTCTTGCCCCCCCTCATCTCATCCCATCCCGATCCTTCTTGTCCCCCCTCATCCCATCCCAGCTCCATCCTTCTTGTCCCCCCTCATCCCATCCCAGCTGCATCCTTCTAGTCCCCCCCTCATCCCAGCTCCATCCTTCTTGGCTCCCCCCTCATCCCATCCTTCTTGCCCCCCCCCATCCCATCCCCATCCTTCTTGTCCCCTCCCTCATCCCATCCCAGCTCCATCCTTCTTGTCCCTCCCCCCCTCATCCCATCCCCATCCTTCTTGTCTCCTCCCTCATCCCATCTCCATCCTTCTTTTTCCCCCTCATCCTAGCTTCTTCTTTCTTGTCCCCCCCCCCCTCATCCCAGCTCCATCCTTCTTGCCCCCCTCATCCCATCCCAACTCCATCCTTCTTGCCCCCCCTCATCCCATCCCAGCTCCATCCTTCTTGTCCCCCCTCATCCCATCCCATCCCCATCCTTCTTGTCTCCTCCCTCATCCCATTTCCATCCTTCTTGTCTCCCTCATCCCAGCTTCTTCTTTCTTGTCCCCCCCTCATCCCAGCTCCATCCTTCTTGCCCCCCTCATCCCATCCCAACTCCATCCTTCTTGCCCCCCCCCCTCATCCCATCCCAGCTCCATCCTTCTTGTCCCCCCTCATCCCATCCCAGCTCCATCCTTCTTGTCCTCCTCTCATCCCAGCTCCATCCTTCTTGTCCCTCCCCTCATCCCATCCCAGCTCCATCCTTCTTGTCCCTCCCCTCATCCCATCCCAGCTCCATCCTTCTTGCCCCCCTCATCTCATCCCATCCCGATCCTTCTTGTCCCCCCCTCATCCCATCCCAGCTCCATCCTTCTTGCCCCCCCTCATCTCATCCCATCCCGATCCTTCTTGTCCCCCCTCATCCCATCCCAGCTCCATCCTTCTTGTCCCCCCTCATCCCATCCCAGCTCCATCCTTCTTGTCCCCCCTCATCCCATCCCAGCTGCATCCTTCTTGTCCCCCCCCTCATCCCATCCCAGCTCCATCCTTCTTGCCCCCCCTCATCCCAGCTCCATCCTTCTTGGCTCCCCCCTCATCCCATCCTTCTTGTCCCCCCCCCTCATCCCATCCACATCCTTCTTGTCCCCTCCCTCATCCCATCCCAGCTCCATCCTTCTTGTCCCACCCCCCTCCTCCCATCTCCATCCTTCTTTTTCCCCCTCATCCTAGCTTCTTCTTTCTTGTCCCCCCCTCATCCCAGCTCCATCCTTCTTGCCCCCCTCATCCCATCCCAACTCCATCCTTCTTGCCCCCCCTCATCTCATCCCAGCTCCATCCTTCTTGTCCTCCTCTCATCCCATCCCAGCTCCATCCTTCTTGTCACCCCTCATCCCATCCCAGCTCCATCCTTCTTGTCCTCCTCTCATCCCAGCTCCATCCTTCTTGTCCTCCTCTCATCCCAGCTCCATCCTTCTTGTCCCTCCCCTCATCCCATCCCAGCTCCATCCTTCTTGTCCCTCCCCTCATCCCATCCCAGCTCCATCCTTCTTGCCCCCCCTCATCTCATCCCGATCCTTCTTGCCCCCCCTCATCCCATCCCAGCTCCATCCTTCTTGCCCCCCCTCATCTCATCCCATCCCGATCCTTCTTGTCCCCCCTCATCCCATCCCAGCTCCATCCTTCTTGTCCCCCCCTCATCCCATCCCCATCCTTCTTGTCCCCCCTCATCCCATCCCAGCTCCATCCTTCTTGCCCCCCCTCATCCCAGCTCCATCTTTCTTGGCTCCCCCCTCATCCCATCCTTCTTGTCCCCCCCCCTCATCCCATCCCCATCCTTCTTGTCCCCCCCCCCATCCCATCCCCATCCTTCTTGTCTCCTCCCTCATCCCATCTCCATCCTTCTTTTTCCCCCTCATCCCAGCTCCATCCTTCTTGCCCCCCTCATCCCATCCCAACTCCATCCTTCTTGCCCCCCCCCCCTCATCCCATCTCCATCCTTCTTGTTCTCCTCTCATCCCATCCCAGCTCCATCCTTCTTGTCCTCCTCTCATCCCATCCCGATCCTTCTTGTCCCCCCTCATCCCATCCCAGCTCCATCCTTCTTGCCCACCCCCTCATCCCAGCTCCATCCTTCTTGTCCCCCCTCATCCCATCCCAGCTCCATCCTTCTTGTCCCCCCTCATCCCATCCTTCTTGTCCCCCCCCCCTCATCCCATCTCCATCCTTCTTGCCCCCCCCCCCCTCATCTCATCCCAGCTCCATCCTTCTTGTCCCCTCTCATCCCATCCCAGCTCCATCCTTCTTGTCCCTGATACTGGCTGCTATAACATGTGTTGCTCGCGGCGTGCGGGAACCATGACAACCCGCACACACCACGGGCATTCCGGGACTCAGCACTGATTCGCGGGATTCCGGGAGAGGGACTGATTTCCGGGACGGTCCCGGCCAATCAGTGACGGTTGGGAGGTATGCCCCCAGTGTGAAAGCCCTCTGGCATTCACATTGGAGTAACAGGAGAGGCGTTTTACAGGCGTAATAGCGCCTGTAAAGCGCCTCAGTGTGAAAGGGGTCTTATGTGTCAACCTACTGTTCACCCCCCCCCCCCCCCACAGCAACAAAGTCCATCAATGCTCCCACATTTAGACCCCAAAGAAATGTTCCATGTGTACAGTGTGTGTCAGGGCAGTGTGATCACTGAGCACATGGATGACACGCGCCACCCACGACACCCCATCCCAGAGTCCGCTGCCGGTGGCGCATGCGCAGTTCTGTGTTCTCGGAGGACGCTGTGCCCGCCGGAGTGAGGGGCGCGCGCTGTGGAAGATGGCGCTGAGAGTGCTGAGCGGGCTGAGGAGTGCGAGCGGTGCCGCCAGACTCGTCCCCTGGAGGGGTTGTCCCGTCAGACTGCTGAGCAACGCCGCCAGACTGCTGGCCGGTAAGTGCCCCTCCGAGAGACCCGTCCTCATATCATGGTCCGTGTTTGTAATGTCAGAACTATCCGACCCAGAGGCCATACAGGAGAGGAGCACCGAGGACTCCCTGAGGACACACACCGCTTTACATATACAGCTCCTTCACTACACACAACTCATTACATATACACCTCCTTCACTACACACAGCTCCTTACATATACACCTCCTTCATTACATATACAGCTCCTTCATTACATATACACCTCCTTCATTACATATACAGCTCCTTCATTACATATACAGCTCCTTCACTACACACAGCTCCTTCACTACACACAGCTCCTTCACTACACACAGCTCCTTCATTACATATACAGCTCCTTCATTACATATACACCGGCTTCACCACACACAGTTGTAGCATGGCTCACTATTCTCTGTGCTTCACAGAGTTGTACTGAGTTCATCCCATGCCAGACCTCCAGAGTCATTACTAGTCACTGTACACCATAGAGAACCCGGGACTATCCCTGTACACCATAGAGAACCCGGGACTATCCCTGTACACCATAGAGAGCCCGGGAGGGACTATCCCTGTACACCATAGAGAGCCCGGGACTATCCCTGTACACCATAAAGAACCCGGGACTATCCCTGTACACCATAGAGAACCCGGGACTATCCCTGTACACCATAGAGAACCCGGGACTATCCCTGTACACCATAGAGAACCCGGGACTATCCCTGTACACCATAGAGAGCCCGGGACTATCCCTGTACACCATAGAGAGCCGGGACTATCCCTGTACACCATAGAGAACCCGGGACTATCCCTGTACACCATAGAGAGCCCGGGACTATCCCTGTACACCATAGAGAGCCCGGGACTATCCCTGTACACCATAGAGAGCCCGGGACTATCCCTGTACACCATAGAGAACCCGGGACTATCCCTGTACACCATAGAGAGCCCGGGACTATCCCTGTACACCATAAAGAACCCGGGACTATCCCTGTACACCATAGAGAACCCGGGACTATCCCTGTACACCATAGAGAACCCGGGACTATCCCTGTACACCATAGAGAACCCGGGACTATCCCTGTACACCATAGAGAGCCCGGGACTATCCCTGTACACCATAGAGAGCCGGGACTATCCCTGTACACCATAGAGAACCCGGGACTATCCCTGTACACCATAGAGAGCCCGGGACTATCCCTGTACACCATAGAGAGCCCGGGACTATCCCTGTACACCATAGAGAGCCCGGGACTATCCCTGTACACCATAGAGAACCCGGGACTATCCCTGTACACCATAGAGAGCCCGGGACTATCCCTGTACACCATAGAGAGCCCGGGACTATCCCTGTACACCATAGAGAACCCGGGACTATCCCTGTACACCATAGAGAACCCGGGACTATCCCTGTACACCATAGAGAACCCGGGACTATCCCTGTACACCATAGAGAACCCGGGACTATCCCTATACACCATAGAGAACCCGGGACTATCCCTGTACACCATAGAGAACCCGGGACTATCCCAGTACACCATAGAGAGCCCGGGACTATCCCTGTACACCATAGAGAACCCGGGACTATCCCTGTACACCGCTCAGCTCATTCACACTTCTCACCCTGCAGCTCATTAAATCTCCTCTAGGGCTGAAACAACAAATCTATTAATCGACAACTAATCGATTATGAAATTAATCGATTACTATTTTCATAATCGATTAATCGGCCAGTATATCCTCTAATAGCATATACATTATATCTCTTCTAATAGTATATAGAGTATATCTCTTCTGTCAGTTATTCTCAGAGTGGATTAGATATTAACCATATAGTTGGTTATTTATATTTACCACTGCATAGAGATATTTAAGAATAAATTGCCTTTATTTTAAAACTTTACATATTAACTAAATTATACACCACACTTTTTTTTAAGTTTATTAACCAATTAATCAAAACAATAATCGGCCAACTAATCGATTATGAAAATAATCGTTAGTTGCAGCCCTACTCTTCTCCCTGTACACCCCGCAGCTCGTTCGCTCTTGTCGCCCCGCAGCTCGTTCGCTCTTGTCGCCCCGCAGCTCGTTCGCTCTTGTCGCCACACCACACAGCCATAACATTATGATTAGTGACCAGTAACACTGATTATCTCCTTACAATGGTGCCTGAAAGTCAGTAAGATCTATAAGGCAGCAGGTAAACATGTTGTCCCTGAAGTGGTATAAGCAGAAAAATTGTTCATTGTAGTTTGTAGTGTATGGAGCTGCTGCCTGGAGACTGGTCAGGGTGCCCATGCTTACCAGTGTTGCCAACCATCAGTATTTTTACTGGCAGCCTTTAAAAAACAGGCATTTTTCTCCTGCCAATAAGGCTCAGTTCACACCATGGCACTCCGGATCGCGGGCGGAATCGCCACGTTTCCAAATAGCTGCAAAACACGATTGCCATCCTCGTTCCTTTCAATGGCACCCAAATCGCGGTGAGCTTTTGCTGCGATTTTCGCCGGACGAATCGTAAATCGCAAAACCGCGCAAGCAGAATCGAGGGACGCCTGTCGCCCAAAAGTTACGGAACTTCTTTTGGGTGACAGGCGTTTGTGCGATTCTGTTTGCACAGTTTTACTGCAATTCGTCAGGCGACAAATCAAAATTGCATTGCGATTTGGGTGCCATTGAAAGTGGCGGGGATCGCCCATGATCCAGAACCAGGACCGTTTTTAAGGCAGGGCAAAAGGGGCAGCTGCCCTGGGCCCCATCATTGTTGCGGGGCCCGAAGCAGCTGCCTCATACTTGCCAACTATCCCAGTTCAAATTCCCTGATCCCTTTAAGTTTTAGTCCCCTGCTGTGTCTCGATATCTCAGTGTAAAGTTCTGTTGCTATGGCCCAGCTCTGCCCTATTGTGTACAGATGACTCCCCGGCAGAGCCTGTGTTTACATGTAAATAACCAGCATTCATATGTAAATAGCTGTGGACCCGACATTGATATGTATATCATGTTCCCCTGAGGTCATATTCTGCCCAATGGGGAGGTAAAGGAGCATGTTTGAAAGTCCTGCCTACAATTATAGTCATTAAAGAGGAGCTCCACCTTAAAAAAAATGATCAAAAGCCAGCAGCTACAAATACTGCGCATGCGCAAGTCGCGCTGCGCGACTTCACTGGTCCCCGTTGTGTTGTGGGAACTGTGTGTTTCTCAGAACACAACGGGGGAGGGCATCTGCGGCTAGCTATTCCTGGAAGTGGGTGCAAATACCTGTATTATACAGGTATCTGCACCCCCCTCCCCCCTGAAAGATGCCCATTGTGACACCGAAGGGGGGGAGGAATCCGATGAGCGCAAGTTCCACTTTAGGGTGGAGCTCCACTTTAAGCCTAACATCAGCCTGTTCTGCAAATTGGAGGCGGAACCCTTCTTCAAAATAACATTTTTGGTGCATGTGAATACTCACATCTCAGCTGATGCATGAGGGTGTCATTAACAATTGTGCTGCCAGACAGAAGTGAGAACCACTCAGCAATTTAATGTAAACCTTACTGTGCATCACTGTTGCTTCATACTAAACAAAATGACGTGATTTCCTTGCATGTGACAAGGAATCCTTTGCATGTGATGTCCCATGTATGTGCTACAGCTGTTCTGCTGGGACATTCCATAACTGAGGAGGAAAGGGGATAATGTGGGAGTTGTTCAAAGCAGTCCAATCAGACTCCAGCTGTCAGATACATTCTCATGTTCCTTCCTCTACTCTGGTAGAATACACCTGTCTGTTTCACACGACCCTTTCACTGACTGTCACTCTGCTCTACATTGCAGGCACACTCACCAAAACCATGCTCCTGAAATATTTTTCATATCATATCATAGGGTGTGTAGGCTTCAGACAGTGTACTTAAATCTTGGTATGTCAGGTATACCTGAGAAAGTTTATTGTAAGTCTGGGTATAGAGAGACTGAAGGAATTTACTTGTAGGTGTTTTATTACATGGACTTGAAAAAGCTTCAAGAAAACATAAGAAAGATTTGTTTTAAACACAGTTTAATATTATTTATTTAATCTTTGTAGTCCGGCTAGAAACAGTTTATATTGTATTTTGAAATTCTAAAAGGCATTACAGCCTAACACTTAAAGAGGAGGTCCAGCTTGTACAAAAACAAATTTAAAGTCAGCAGATACAAATACTGTAGCTGCTGACTTTTAATATAAGGACACATACTTGTCCAGGGAGCCCGCGGATCGGCCCCCCTAGCCGATCCATCCATCGGCTCTGGTTGCAGGTGCCGGCATCCTTACTGAAGGAAGCAGGAAGTGAAGCCTTGCGGCTTCACAGCCTGTATCCTACTGCGCATGCACAAGTCGCTCTGCGCTTTCTGAATGGTCCGCTGTCTTCTGGGACCTGTGTGTCTCCCAGAAGGCAGCGGGGGGGAGCGGCCGGACGTTGCGTTTGATGATTGTGGCGATCTTGCGTGGAAGTGGAAGCAGATACCTGGTTTTGACAGATATCCGCCCCCCCGGAAGGTGCCAAATGTGACAGCGGAGGGAGGAAGCAAAAAGGCGGAACCCCTTTTCTCTCCTCATTGGCTGACTAACTTTGACAGCAGCGGTAGTCAGTGGTGCCACTCTGCTGTCTCAGCCAATGAGGAGGGGGAGTCCCGGGCAGCTGAGACACTCCTGCAACATTGCTGCATCTAGATGGGGCTCAGGTAAGTATTAGAGGGGCTGCTGCACACAGAAGGCTTTTTATCTTAATGCTTAGAATACATTACTCTCACAGTGACCTGCGTCTTCTAACTTTTCTTCACTACTGTGCTGCAGCCTATGTTACATCCTTTGGCATTGACACTTCCAGGAGTGTCTGATGCCTGTGTCTTCTGCTGCACACCATGACTCCCTTCCCTGGACTCCCAGTCTGTACAAGGCTCAGCAGTGACCTAGGGAGAGCCCACGGTGAGTGACGGGACACAGGCATCCATCCCTCCCGGGAGTGTCTACTGCTGAAGAGACTGATGGAGGCTGCAGTGGTGGAATGAAGAATATGGACTGATGGAGATATTGACTTTTCCCTTTCAAGGAACATCAGAACTCGGGTATGTTTTTTGTGGTTGACAGGGTCTCGTAAAAGTAAACCTGCCCTGGGAGAAACAAGCTTCTTCTGAAAATGCCAAATTCCTGGCTGTAATGTTGACTTTCTTGTTTTAGTATTTTGGGTCACTGACCTGAGATAAGTTTACAGTTAAGGACTTCTGACTTTCCTTATCTTAGGAATCGACCGATTATCGGTAAGGCTGATTATTGCAGGCCGATATCGGAATTTTCCAAAATATCGGTCGCAAACTAGAGCGATATTACCTGATAGTTCTTCAAGGGGTTTTACCAGGGTGAAGCCAGCTGCAGGCCTCACCTCGGTACTGTTCTTTAGAGCGGACAGTCCGCTTTCTTGTAATAACTGATGTGGCTCAGCAGCCACTCCGCTGCTGTTACAAGCAGAGGGAGGGGTAATCCCCCCGCCTCCTGCCTCTCGCCCGAGCTCTCCCGTCCTACCGGGAGGCCTGAGCAACCAGCCAGCATGTCCGCTGGCTGGCCGAAGACCCAAACAAAGCCAATGCTTCTTTCGGGTCTCGGATTTAGTAACGTGGAAGCGATGCCATGACATCACTGCCTGGATTACTGGCATCCTAAAGGCGCCAGTTTAAAAAAAAAAAATAATAAAGTATTCAAAAATGCCGATCTTGATGCTTTGAATACTTTCAAGTGCATAGGAGGGGTTTGTGATCTTATAGATATCCCCAATCCCTCCATAAAGAGTACCTGTGCTGCCTATTACTGTCACAAGGGATGTTTACATTCCTTGTGACAGCAATAAAACTGATAAACAAAAAAAAGGTGTAAAAATAAAATTTTTAAATGTACATAATATCGGCTATCGGTCTGAGAGGTGGCCAAAATATCGGTATCGAAAAAACGATATTGGTCGATCTCTTCCTTATCTACAAACTTTTTCTGGATCAGTTACTCAAAATGTATTGAAGAAAATGTATCGGCTCGACAGACAGCCTTTTCAGAGGCAGTTCAGCAATGGCGGCCCCTATATTTTCCTTGTAACAAATTACTGTTGAGCTATTGACCGGTTGCTTTTCTAATGTAAACTGGCCAGCAAAGAAATACAGGGTCTCCCACTGCAGATCTTCTGAAGGTGGCTGTTGAACTTACCCTCTGGATTGTGTATTTTGAGACATTGAAGTGAAACAAGAATATACCTCAAAGTCAAAGTTTGAAGCTTCAGCTGACAGCCAAATAACTAGAATTTTCAATGGCAGGCTGCATAGGTTTTAATTATTATTAAGGTACAGTGGACCAGTTTATCTTTGCTCTCTGCACAGTGATGCCCCGTACACACGGTCGGATTTTCCGATGGAAAATGTCCGATCGGAGCGTGTTGTCGGAAATTCCGACCGTGTGTGGGCTCCATCGGACATTTTCCATCGGATTTTCCGACACACAAAGTTGGAGAGCAGGAGATAAAATTTTCCGACAACAAAATCCGTTGTCGGAAATTCCGATCGTGTGTACACAAATCCGAAGGACAAAGTGCCACGCATGCTCAGAATAAATAAAGAGATGAAAGCTATTGGCCACTGCCCCGTTTATAGTCCCGACGTACGTGTTTTACGTCACCGCGTTTAGAACGATCTTATTTTCCGACAACTTTGTGTGACCGTGTGTATGCAAGACAAGTTTGAGCCAACATCCGTCGGAAAAAATCCTAGGATTTTGTTGTCGGAATGTCCGAACAAAGTCCGACCATGTGTACGGGGCATAATTCTGTTATGTAGCTGATTGCAGGAGTTCTTCCAAAGTTGCTGGAAATGTGTTTATCTGTAAACTTGTCAATAAGCTGACTGACATTCCACCTTTCCATGCACTGTGATCAGTTCTGCCCCCTCATCCTTACTGTAGCTATGAGTTGTGTTTCTTTTGAACACAAAACGGTTAAACTGTTATGAATTTAACAGGAACAGATTTTCAGTATTAAATAATTAACTTTCTTCATAGTCTCTAATGTGCAGAGTCTGCTGTGTAGCTGAGGACACAGTCATATACAGACATGAGGGATTCTTCAGGCCTTGTCACATCTGTCACTTGTCCTTTACACCCAGCTGGTGGATGAACTTTAGTATGTTTGCATTTGAAAAAGTGTGATGTAAGCGTAGTGCAGTGACTGATTTACATCTTCTTGGGTAAAATTAAAAAATTTAGGGTCAGCAGCTCATCAAAGCTGTTATTGTCATTTTTAGCAAATGCCGGCGAGGTAAAGTACACCAGTCCTATAAATAAAATGTACAGAGAAGTGCTTAAAATCTACTTTCTGAAGTCTACAAG
Organism: Aquarana catesbeiana; assembly: GCF_042186555.1. Classification (NCBI taxonomy): domain Eukaryota; kingdom Metazoa; phylum Chordata; class Amphibia; order Anura; family Ranidae; genus Aquarana; species Aquarana catesbeiana. The sequence goes on from NC_133334.1 coordinate 233,667,852, forward strand.
TGTGCAATGGGACTGTTAAAAACCCAGGCAGCTTTAATCTGCAAACTTTGGCCTCCAAATTGGAAGGGAATAGAGAAACAAAAATTTTTTTTAAATGTGTTTTTTTGTTTTAAAGCAGGATGTGGGGTGAGGGTGGATCGGAAACCTGAGCAGCATAAAAAAAAATCCTTTGTACTTACCTGTCTGGTAAGCAATGCTCTAAAATATCACTCTCTTGAAGAGCTTGTGGTGAATAAGCAAAACTGGTGCCCAACCTGTGGCGCTGGCTGTAGACATTAAAGCGGTAGTAAACCCGCTGACTTTTTTTTTCTTCCCCTACACCTGTAAGGGAAAAGGCATAATGAGCTAGTATGCACAGTATACTAGCTCATTATGAGATACTTACCTTAGAACGAGGCGCCGGCATCTCACCCGGTCCACGCCGAGGGAGCTGACATTTCCCCATGGCGTGTCTTCTGGGTATCGCGGCTCCGGCGCTGTGAGTGGCTGGAGCCGCGATGTCGTCACTTCTTCGCATGAGCGTGGGAGACTTCTTTCCGGCAAGGTCCGGCATCTGCCGGGCTTATAGCCGGGAACCCCCTGTGCGCATGCGTCGCTGCAGTCAGCGGCTCATTGCGAGGGGAATATCTCCTAAACCGTACAGGTTTAGGAGATATTTTTTTTACCTACAGGTAAGCCTCTTTATAGGCTTACCTGTAGGTAAAAGTTTAAAATATAGGTATACAACCGCTTTAATCGTTGTGTCCCTATTGCCCTCGTACAGTAGTGATTTCTAGCAACCTCCGTGTAATATGTCTCCAACAACTCCTGTAACCTGTTCAGTCTCTTGTATCATGTCTGCAATCTCTTACAATCTCCTGTATTATGTCCACAGTTTCTGACCATCTCTTGTATTATGCCTTTAGGCCTCTTTCACACTGGGGCGGTGGGGGCGTCGGCGGTAAAACAGCGCTATTTTTAGCGCTGTTTTACCGTCGTTTTTTGCAGCTGTATTCGGCCGCTAGCGGTGCGGTTTTAACCCCCGCTGGCGGGCGAAAAAGGGTTAAAACCGCTCGCATAGCCGGGTATTGCCGCGCTGCCCCATTGATTTCAATGGGCAGGAGCGGTGAATACGCCGCTCCTTCACCACTCCAAAGATGCGGCTTGCAGGAGTTTTTTTCTTCTGCCAGCGCACCGCTTCAGTGTGAAAGGCCTCGGGCTTTCACACTGAACAAACAGCAGCAGCTGTTTTGGGTCGGTTTGCAGGCGGTATTTTTAGCGCAATAACGCCTGCAAACCGCCCCAGTGTGAAAGGGGTCGTCTTAGTCTTTGACTACATCCTGTTGTGTGTCTGCTTTCTCTGATATCGAGCATTCACTGAATTTTATTATGCAGCCTAATATCACTGATATCAGTGGCTGCACTTGAGGCCCCCCATATCAAGAAAGTCAACCACCACTGACTGCTGTGTCAAGTAGCCTGGCCTCTGCTGACCGCTATAGTTCCTCCGCAGGGTGGATGTAAAAAAAAAAATCACAATTTTTATTTAACTCTGATTTTTTTTTTTTTTTATCAAATTTAATTTAATAGATTTTTATTCCAAAAGAATTTTATCTAATGATAGTTTTCTATTTAAGATACATTAATAATTTAGTTTTTTTTAGCATGAAATGGAGCCTAGTTATGTAGCATGAGGCTGTATATTCTGCAATATTTACATTTTTGGTAAACTCATTCAGTGAATCCAAGCTCTGCAAGCTGAGATAACATGCACTGCATTGATGCATTTACACAATTTCACAGTAACCATGAGATGAAACAAAATTCAGGAATATTCCTTTATCTATGTACACTACAAACTGTATGATTGAATCAGTTCTGATATCTCTGTTTTACTAACCTGGCAGCTTATTATTCAAAATAGGAAAATTTCATTTTGTTCACAGATATTAAAGATTTCAACTACCAGCAAGAATAAGTCCTTACATTTGAAGTGCACCTGTTATTTCAGATCCTCCATTGCAGCGCCTGTTAGCGGGCATCCACTCACCTGCTGCCTCCATGTCCCTCACCTTGTTGTGTCACTGCCACATCACCAGCCGTCCCATTAAAGTGAATCGGACTGTCGGTGAGTCAACAGCAGATCCGAGGAGGAGCCGCTGCGGGACAGAAATGACAGTTGCTCTTTAAAAATTATGATTTAAATCGACTTGATTTAAATAAAATCCACCTTGTTCTTCCTGCTGACCTCTATTCACATCGGGACACCATAGCAACATACCAGGAGGAACCACAGTGGGCAGATGGGGGCAGACACACTTTTCCCCACACCTAGAAGTTGAATAGTATTGGCACAGAAAGTACTTCAACAGACTTTTTTTAGTAGCACTGAGAAAGAGAGAGAGACTGCTTCACATGTGAAAAGGAGGCTAGAGCTCCACCTGCTGGATGCAATATTTTATATTTATGTGTCTATAGAAAAGTAAAAATATTTGTAACAATATTCTATTTAGTCCCGACTATAACAAAGAAAATCTATGCAAAAGAACTATACATTCCCAATACATTGTCCCTTATAGACAAGGCACAAAGGACTTCACGCCTATACAGTGTGGTCACATACGGCAAAACATGTTACATGCATTAGTGTGTTACGGTGCCATTCCTTTTCAATTACATCCCAGCCCACTAAGACAGTGCATTGTAACACACTGCAATACATGTAGTGGTGCGTTTTTTTTTTTGGGGGGGGGGGGGGGGGGGATGCTGGTCTGTTTTAATACGTTGTCAGCCTATTCAAATGAATGCATATCAACATGCAACATAAAGTGTGTTAGGCCTCATGCACACCGGGTGTGTAGCCCCTCTGCATGAGCTTCCAGGGCTTTCGTGCAGATAGAAGACACAAGTGCATTGTCTAGCCCTGCTGCTCACAGTAGCTAAGGCTGGACAGTGCACCAAGTGGTAAGATTGTTTAGGGTATTCGTTCCTGGGTGCAAACTGCCCGAAAATTAGTACTACTCGGTGCACTGTCCAGTCGCATCAACTTTCAGGCACTTGTAGAGTTTTACAGGCTGCAGGCAGCAGGGTTGGATGGTCGCTTGTGCTTTCATCTTGCATGAAATCTCATGCACAGGGGTGAATGCCCAGCAGCACTCCAGTATGAATAGGGCTCTGCCTTGGTGGTTGCCTTTTAAATCCTAATTCACTGTGCTAATCCTTTTATTATGGTTCATAAGGTGGAAGGAATCCTTTTGTGTGAAGGTATTTTTGGCTTAGATTGTTTTATCTGTATTTGTAGAGACTCTGTCGCCACTTTTTAATTTTAAGCCCAGGTTCACACTGAGCTGCGGGAAGGAAGCCGTGCGAGTTCAGCTTCACTCCTGAATGTCAGTCCTGATTTCGGACGCGATTTTAGAGACATCTGTGCAGGTTTCTGCACAGATGTCAATGTAAATTGCAGCCCGAAATCAAATGCAAATGCAGCGTCGCACCGATTAGGGCGATGCCATTGCAGATGCCATGTCAAATCGGCGGCTTCCTTCCCGCAGCTCAGTGTGAACCTGGGCTAAATGACTTTTCTTTACAGTAAAAATAATATCTACTTGTGGCCCATTTGTTTTTCTTATACTAATCTACCTTGTTACAATTACAAGCAGTACAAAATTGATAGGAATCTGAATCCACCCAGCCCCCCGGCCACCATGCTTATAAATTGTTCCTCGTAAAGCTACCTTCAACAGAGGTTCAGTGTGAGCTGTAAATAAACGATATGACTGCAGTGTTAGCAGGAATAGCAATTACAGAAATGGAAAGCTGTGCCTGGGACTTTTAGGGCTCATTTAGATGGGGAAATGGGTACCTGTGTTCAGAGATGTTAAATGCCAACTCTGGATGTAGCAGCATTGTGTGTCCGATACAAGTTAGCTGATTAGCTGCAGCAAAAAAGCCCTAACCCCATGTAACTGAATGAGCGGTTACATGCAAACTAGTGGTGCACCAAAATTAAAGTTCTGGCTTGAAAACCGAAAATTCAGGCTGCACTTGGCCAAAAACTGAAATGGACAGATAAAAAAAAATGCGTATGTGTGTGTGTGTGTATATATATTATAAATTTTTTTCAATACAAATGAATATGAATTGATAGGCTGCTTTCACACTGAGCAGCTTTTAAAGCACTTTTGCGTTTAAAAAAGCTCAAGAAAAACGCATCCCTTAAAATTCTATGAATGTCTTCACACTGGTCTGTTGCACTTCCATTGTGTGTTAAAATTCCTGCCTGCCGCATTTTTGGTTTTCATTTGGTCAGTTAACAAAATTGCCCTAAAAACGAACCTCACCATTGAACACACTGCAAAAATGCACCAGTGTTGCGTTTTTTGATGCAGTTTTTGAGTCGCATGAAAAACACACTGTAAACGTGGCAAAAACGCATATATATTTTTTGCTATGGATCAGTGTGAAAGTAGCCATAATTTTCGGCAGCCATTATCTGCAATTTTCTTTTTCCATCGGCAAAATGGCAAAACGCTGATACAGTAACTCCATTTTCGGGTGATAATTTTAGACGGCCGATATATCGGTGCATCCTTAAAGGGGTTGTAAACCCTTGTGTTTTTTCACTTATGCACTAAGGTGAAAAAACACCTGGCAGTCACTGGCCCCCCAGCCCCCCATTTTACTTACCTGAGCCCCTTCATCTCCTTGGCGGGGACGCACTGTCCTTCTCTCCACAGGGTCACGGCTCTTGATTGGATAGATTGATAGCAGCGCAGCCATTGGCTCCCACTGCTGTCAGTCAAATCCAATGACGCTTGGGGCAGGGCCGAGTCTGGCATTCGTGTCTGTTGATGCAAATGCTGGACTCGGGGGAGCGCTTCTCCTAGGGGGTTATCTGATTCAGGGAGGAGCCACAAGAGCCGCCGAGAGACCCCAGAAGAGGATGTTCGGGGCCACTCTGTGTAAAACAAGCTGCACAGTGGAGGTAAGTATATGTTTATTTTAAAAAAATTAAAAATAATCCTTTATAATCGCTTTAATGCAAACAGCAGGGATGCCTGCCATTGATATGTTGGGGTGGCCGCACACTGCTGTTTGCACATACTGTGTGCAAGGGAATGTTACTCAGCAAGAATTCGGGTCTGCATAGAGCCTTCGCTGGCGGTTGCCCGTGTGAATCCAGCCTTATCTGCAGATTCAGTGGTTCCTGTGTCTTCACAGTGGACAGTGGCAGTAGTCACTCCCCTGCCAGCCTCACATCCACTCCACTATGACAGGTGATTCAAAGGTATTGATCTGGTTCTCGGACAGCTTGCTGCAGCCAGTCCTGACAGCTCTTGTCTATATCAAAATTGGTCAGGATAGTCTAATAAAGACGTATGAATGTAAAGTGTAGAAATTGGGCCAACTCCTAAGGAATATATGGTGAAGCAGCCGACACAACAATCTGACCGTTGTAAATGTACAAAATGATAATAAAGTGTGGCGCTAACGAACAATAAAACACATGTTATTAATCAGGTAACAGTGATATCTATAAAGGAGTATCAGATCCTAAGGTGTGTACTTATTATATTAGTGATAATTTTTTTGCAAAACATCCCAAAGAAATCAAAGTAAAAAAAGGATAAAATATAGAGAATATCTAACAGCAGTGAATGCTTGGGTGTGCGAAAACATATAAGGATAGTGAATACTATGTTACAACCTATATATCAATTGAGTATGAGTATTATACATAGGATAACATATTCCAAAAACAAGTGCAATAATATAATTGTACGGAGTATCACAGTGTACTGTGTGTATAGCTCGGCAAAGATAGTGTTCATCAGGGCAAAAGCCAAAAAGTGAGCGTAAAAGTCCCTAAAAAGGGTAAATATGTGTAAAAACTGGAAGTCTATTAATTAGATGGGTGGAGTGCTCATAGTTAACCCCACAACCGTCTGCAAACAAGCAATCTTCATGTAAAATGTATAGAGGCTGTTTTGGAGGGATCCTTAAATACGGGTGGATTCTTCATTCATGCAGATGGTCTCAACATAGAGAAAGAAAAGCAAAAGGATGCCCTTACCAGACAAGGTGGACTCACAGGCCCTTGGCGGTGAGTCAAGCGAGCTTGTACCGTCAAGCGGTATGGGGCGGCAATCCGTGTGGTAGTCTTGTATGGGATCTCGTCAGATGTCATCGGATGGTGTGCCAAATCGGGATCGGGGGCCTCCAGGGTTCTGCTTCGGTCACCGAGTGATCGTTTCTTCAGTGGTCCATCACATGAACGAGTAAACAGGCTGAAGCCTTTGTAGGCGAAACGCGTCGGGTTTCTATGAATATACTCTACCATCACCTACTACGCTGTTTTACACAATTTTTTTATACTTTTTATATTGCTTTGTCATTTTGAGCCGAGTTTTTACTGCCCTTTTTTGTAACTTTTTGGAAATTACTCTTCAATAAAACGCTACAACGTTTTTAAAAAAGGATTTACACTATGTGGAAGTTTTTTTCCTCTGTTTACTCGTTCATGTGATGGACCACTGAGGAAACGATCACTCGGTGACCGAAGCAGAACCCTGGAGGCCCCTGATCCCGATTTGGCACACCATCCGATGACATCTGACGAGATCCCATACAAGACTACCACACGGATTGCCGCCCCATACCGCTTGACGGTACAAGCTCGCTTGACTCACCGCCAAGGGCCTGTGAGTCCACCTTGTCTGGTAAGGGCATCCTTTTGCTTTTCTTTCTCTATGTTGAGACCATCTGCATGAATGAAGAATCCACCCGTATTTAAGGATCCCTCCAAAACAGCCTCTATACATTTTACATGAAGATTGCTTGTTTGCAGACGGTTGTGGGGTTAACTATGAGCACTCCACCCATCTAATTAATAGACTTCTAGTTTTTACACATATTTACCCTTTTTAGGGACTTTTACGCTCACTTTTTGGCTTTTGCCCTGATGAACACTATCTTTGCCGAGCTATACACACAGTACACTGTGATACTCCGTACACCTATATTATTGCACTTGTTTTTGGAATATGTTATCCTATGTATAATACTCATACTCAATTGATATATAGGTTGTAACATAGTATTCACTATCCTTATATGTTTTCGCACACCCAAGCATTCACTGCTTTTAGATATTCTCTATATTTTATCCTTTTTTTACTTTGATTTCTTTGGGATGTTTTGCAAAAAAATTATCACTAATAAAATAAGTACACACCTTAGGATCTGATACTCCTTTATAGATATCACTGTTACCTGATTAATAACATGTGTTTTATTGTTCGTTAGCGCCACACTTTATTATCATAGTCTAATAAGGACACCACATTTAACCGAAGCTAGCTTGCTGCCCCAAGCAGTCCTGTTGCACATACAAGGCTTGTGTACACTAGAAATAGAGGATCTTGTCTTGGCACACTGCAGTGCATGGTAAAGGCAGCAAAGTAAAAAGAAAATGATGTACTGCAGTATGGGTTAAAAATAGAGTTACTGTGCAATACAGTTAAAAATGCATGCAGGTTTTCTAATCATTAACACTGATTGGTAAAGTTAGTCATTGTTTCTATAAAGGAGCACAGTTCAGTGAAAAGCTAATAAAGGGCTGAGGTTAGTTAGCTCTTTACGGGTCCTTTCACACAGACTTTGTCTTCTCTGCTCTGTTCAGCATGAGGATCCATGAACTGATCGCCTGCTGAATAGGAACAGAAAGGGACAAGTGTCTTTATCTGTCATGTTTGGGTCCAGAAAAATGAAAGGATGCACACTTTTTTCCATTTTTGTGTTTTTTTTTATATATATATATTTTCCCCGGCGTAAATGTATGGACAGAACTCACTGACATATGTTGTGGTCCAGTCTGGATCCATCTGAAAAGCTGACAGACGGCTTCAGACTGAAGACTTGTGAATGTCCCTGTCCTAGTGAGGGAAATGAGAGAGAAGATCGCAGGTGTCACTCAAACGTTCTCCTCGGACGAATCAAGGAAAAAATTCTCATCTGATAACGTTTGGAATGTCATCTTTTGATTGCAGGCTGGGCAAAGTGCTAATTCAACTTTACTGTGAATTTTCATTATAATTTAACTAAAAACACCAGAAATAGCTAACTGAACATTATTCAAAACACTATGAAGCAAACACGTTCAGAAGAAAGGGAAATTCCCTAAACCTGGAAGTGGGGACTTTTTCTGATGACACTTGGCTGTTGGAGTTAATGGACAAGTTGTAAATGACGCCCCCCTCCGGGATCATTGTACTAAATGTGTATTCAGCAAACCTAAATCAGACTTTGTTTTTACGTGCTGAGCAGCCTGCGATCTGGTTTAAGCCAGAGATTTCTTGTCCGACTCACTGAGCTGCTATTGCCTGTAAAAGATGTCTGACGAGAAAAATATATGTTTAATGATGTGTAATGTTTTCAGGATACAGGTATCCGTGTCTATGTCCATGGAAATTTTATGGTTCATTTGTCACATTTTTTTTTTTTTTTGTACTTCCCATGTCCTCCTACGTGTTCCATTTTAGTGCTCATACACCCTACAGCGCTGTAAAGTAATGTAAATAGAAAGTTCAGTTATAGCGCCGTGTTGTGTTATGTGGAGGTAATTGAGAAGTGCTAATTCACATTAGAGCTGCACGATTCTGCGCAAAATGAGAATCACCATTTTCTTGCTTAGAATAAAAAGATCACGATTCTCGTGACGTAAAATCTTTCACATTATACAAAAAAAAAAATGGGCTAGGTTTTTTTTTTTTAATTCATTAAAGTAATTTTTTCCAAAAAAATAATCTTTGAAAGTGTGACATAAAATATCGCAACAACCACCATTTTATTCTCTAGGGTGTCTACTAAAATATATATATAATGTTTGGGGGTTCTAAGTAATTTTCTAGCAAAAAAAAAAAGTTTTTAACTTGAAACCAACAAATGTCAGAAAAAGGTTTAGAGTTTAAGTGGTTAAACTTTTTTCACTTACACTGAAGTCTATTCCATAGACAAATTGTTACAATGTTTATACTTAAAGTGGGGTTCCACCCAAAAAAAAAAACTACATGAAAAATTCTAAAAAAAAATACAAAAAAAAATTTGGATATTTTTTTTTTTTTTTTTACTCACCTCTAAATGCCTGTTGCTAGGGGGTCCCTCGTAGTCTGCCTCTTCCAGTGCCTGGGCTGGTGACATCACTTCCATCTTGGCACAGGAAGGGCTCAGCTCTGCTCCATCCCTCCTGTCAATCATCTGGGACCCATTACAGGTCCCAGGTGACTGAGCGGCCAATCACGGCGCGCGGCGCCGCTTGCGCATGCGCAGTGGGTGTCAGGCTGTGAAGCCACAGCCCGGCGCCCACAGTTGCAATGCCGGCGCTGCTGAACGGAGGGGGAGACGAGCGGAGCTTCGATCCCCCGCATCGCTGGACCCCGGGACAGGTAAGTGTCCAATTAATAGTCAGCAGCTGCAGTATTTGTAGCTGCTGACTTTTAATTTTTTTTTTTTTTTTTTTGACTGGCCCTCCTCTTTAAGTTCCACTGTTAGGCTACTTTCACACTGGGGTGTGCGGGCGCCGGCGGTACAGCGGCGCTAAATATAGCACCATGCTAGCGGGGCGGTTTTAACCCCCCGCTAGCGGCCGAAAAAGGGTTAAAACCACCCACAAAGCGCCGCTGCAGCAGCGCTTTGCGGGCGGGTTTGCAGCGCTGCCCCATTGTTTTCAATGGGGAGGGGCGCTTTAGGAGCAGTAAATACACCGCTCCTAATGCGCTCCAAAGATGCGGCTTGCAGGACTTTTTATGACCGCCCTGCAAGTGCACGGCTCCATGTGAAAGCCCTCGGGGCATTGAGCAGCTTTTCGGGGCGCTTTGCAGGTGCTATTTTTAGCACTTTAGCGCCTCAGTGTGAAAGGAGCCAAAAAGACTGTTTTGATTCTTGGCAGCCTGCCCAGTTTTTCTCTTCCTTTCTTTTGATGGCTTCAGAAGAGCAGAGAGAATTCTTTGCATAGAAAGAATTGTGAAACACTTTAGTCAAGATCGTGATAACGATTCTTGACGATTAATTGTGCAGCTCTAATTCACATCATATAACAACATAATGCAGCTTTTTAAATTGCAAGTAGAATTATTGTAGTATTGTTTTTTTTGTTTTTTTTTGTTTTTTTTTGGGGGGGGGGGTGTTAGTTGTTGTTTTATATGTCTATTTTTCATTATGCATACATTAAATGTGATGTGTATTGATTTGTGTAAGTGTGGCTAGTCTGAGGCTGGATGGACGCTGCTCCGTGTACATGCAGCACACATGGTTACATTGGCACATGTGTGGGTGTTTAATGGGCATGTAGAGCTTTTCTTTTGCGGGTCATAAACGGCTCAAATTTTGTCAGATTCCTGCTGTATTAGCTGAAATTAGAGTCATGGGTGGCCTTATTGGTACCACCCTGTTAGAAAACCTACAATCCTAAAGGCTGAAGCTGGCCATACACTGTGCAAGTTTCAGCCAGTTCCTTAATCAGTTGAGACTCGCTACATGGTTGTCCCTGTCGCCACCCTCCCACCCAACGTCCTTTGATTGAAGACAGAAAATTGCTGGTGCTGGCTGTCAGAAATACAATAGCCACATCAAGAGACTTGTCTTTTCATGCTGTAACCTGGGGGCTAAAATAGCAGTCTAGGGTGTGTTGAACACTTTGCCGTATATATATTTTAATATGGTCGCTTGTATTTTAAAAGTATATTTGTATCTTTTCTCCTCTCACCCACAGTGAAACGCTGGTGTCATTTGTGTCAGACTTTGATCTGTCGGCTCATCCTCCTCAGACTTATTCTGTTTATTTCTTCTCTTTCAGCCCGAAAGTTCACAGACAAGCATGAATGGATAGCAGTTGAAAATGGGATTGGAACTGTGGGAATCAGCAAATTTGCCCAGGTACTGATTTGTTTGGAATGTGATCTTTGAAATCTGCCAGATAACTGTAGCGGAATCTTATCTGGGTCATTGGATGGACTTTGTCTTTTTTAACACAATTTTATATTTGTGGCGATGTCTTGATCAGTTAATAGGAACAAACGAGTAGTTGTATAGAAATGATATAGATTTTTTTACTTCACTTATGGGGGGATAGACTTGTTACCTTTTGTTCATATAATTATAAAAAAAAATAAAAAACTAAGTTAGGCTAAAAATCACACATAATGTTCAGCTGCCGGAGTGGTGAACTGCTGTGGTTTCCTCTCTGGCAGCTGTTCTTTGTGGCTGCGGTAGGGGGCAGTGTGCAAAATGTTCACTTCATTCATGGCAATGTATAGTGCTGCACTGCTGTACAGTTCCATGTGATTCGGCACAGTGTGCTGCGATTAAATGCACGTCTACATTTTATTGCAGAACAGTTGGGATCTGACTGTATCACTATGTCTAAGCCTCTGATACAATATTTCAGTTCTATTTAATGCACTTCATACACATCATCAGTTTCTCAGTGGGCATCTAGGCACCCAGGGGCATCTGCAGAGACTGGTTTTCCATAGATATAGCAAATGTAGTCTCGCCCTTCTGTAATCAGATATAGGTTTAGGTAAAATATCAGCTAATGAATTGAAGTACTCACAGGTTGAAAAATGATCATGGGATGTCTGAGCTTTACAGAACCCCACGACCTATTTAAAGCATATACAGTGTAAAGTTCAGGCTTCCTATCAGGGGAAAGTTGAGAATCGTTCATGGCCTCTGGAGACAATTTTTTTTATTTATCCAGAATTGTATAGTGTTGGATATTTATAAGATGGAAATTACACCTTTTAAGGCTCTAAGGACTTGTACCTGTGAGTCTTTTGCACTAAGCTTGCCCTGCTGGAGTTCTTCTGTGTTCAGACAGCATGCATTCCGGGCTGTACATCCACACCCACATAACAGTCAAATTGGGGACAGGGGGCTGTGCCAACACAGGTGTGCGCATGTGCATTCTTGCATGGGCATACACGGGCGCACACTATAATAAACGTTTACATAGGACTAGTAGGGATAACTGTTTACCATTCTGTGCACCTACTACAGACAGTTGATGCCCAAGGGCCATATAACAAATACAAAAGGTCTGTATGTGGCCCATGGCTGCTGGTAGGGAACAAGGGGACTAAATATTATAATATAATAATATAATGTTCAGCTACTAATTATTTGATGCGCCACTGTTCAGCTACTGTTTATTTACCGGTAATGCGTTTTCTGCTAGTAGCTTCTTCTAGTTTCTTACTGATATGTTGTATTTTTTTTTTTTTTTCCCTCTAGGAGGCATTAGGCGATGTGGTTTACTGTAGTCTTCCAGAGATTGGGACCAAGTTGAATAAGCTAGGTAAGGCTTGCATGGTTATACTTATGTGGAAATTGTCTCCAACCTTTTTATCCACTTCCCCCGGGTAGATGTCATATGACGTCATTTACTTTGAGTGAAGATATCTGGATGATGCCTGCAGCTACAAGCATCATCCAGATATCTATTTTTTATTTTTTATTTTTTTTAGCCGGTGATTCCCTACATTGTAAAAGCCATCATCCCTGGCCATCTCTATGACCGTCAGAGGCCAAAAGAGACGTCATAACTTCACTACTGGCGCAGGCAGATGTAAACACTGACGTTTTATTTTTCTAATTGATTTTTTTCTCGGAAACCTGAGATCGACTTTTTTTTTTTTCTCGGGCTTTCCAGCATAGAGGAGAGATGTGGGGACTTATAGACCCCAGATCTCTCTGTAAAGAGGACCTGGCTTGCAGTATTCCTATTACAAGGGATGTTAACATTCCTTGTAATAGGCGTAAAAGTGATATGTAGGTTGCGCCCGAATTATGTAAACGGCGTTCAAACCACACGTAAGGTATCGCTGCGATCGTTAGAGCTAGAGCCATACTTCTAGACCTCCTCTGTAACTCTAAACTGGTAACCTGTAAAAAAAAAAAAAAAATGCGTTGCCTGTGGAGATTTTTAAGTACTGTAGTTTGGCGCCATTTCACAAGAATTTAAAAGGGTGATATGTTTGGTATCTATTTACTTGGTGTAACATCCTCTTTCACACTATACAAAAAAATTGGGTAATTATTGTGTTTTGTATTTTTTTAAATTCATCATTAAAGTATTTTTTTTTCCCCCCAAAAAAAGTGTGACAAAAAAATTGCAAACACCGCCATTTTATTCCCTAGGGTCTCTGCTAAAAAAATATATATAATTTGGGGGTTCTGAGTAATTTTCTAGCAAAAAATTATGATTTTTAAATGCCAGAATTGGCTTGGTTGGCAAGTGGTTAAAAATATAATTGCTTTGTATGGATGGTATATTAAAAATGGATTTTCATAAAGCAAGCACATGAAATGACCAAAGAACTTGGCACTGCAGTGCTTTTTCTGCTGCAATGCCTTAGTGATTTTAATTGGCACATATGGCTGGAGCTTCCTGATAAGTCCCCCAGTTGCTTTGTGAATGTACATCATACATCTGATCAGCTGAGGCATAAGGAGGATGACCCATATCAATTAATGTTTTTCCTGCTGTCTTGGTGATTTTTAATATGTAATTGATAGCTTTAACCACTTCAGCCCCGGAAGAATTTACCCCCTTCCTGACCAGAGCACTTTTTGTGATTCAGCACTGCGTCGCTTTAACTGACAATTGCATGGTCGTGCGACGTGGCTCCCAAACAAAATTGACGTCCTTTTTTCCCCACAAATAGAGCTTTCTTTTGGTGGTATTTGATCACCTCTGCAGTTTTTATTTTTTGCGCTATAAACAAAAATAGAGCGACAATTTAAAAAAAAAACTCATTATTTTTTTACTTTTTGCTTTAATAAATATCCCCCAAAACTATATAAAAAAAAATGTTTTTCCTCAGTTTAGGACGATACGTATTCTTCTACATATTTTTGGTAAAAAAATTCGCAATAAGCGATTATTGATCGGTTTGTGGAAAAGTTATAGCGTTTACAAAATAGGGGATAGTTGTATGGCATTTTTATTAATAATGTTTTTTTTGTTTTTTTTTAAATGGCGGCGATCAGCGATTTTTATCGTGACTGCGACATTATGGCGGACACATCGGACATTTTTGACACATTTTTGGGACCATTGTCATTTATACAGCGATCAGTGCTAAAAAAAATGCACTGCTTACTGTGTAAATGACACTGGAAGTGAAGGGGTTAACCACTAGGGAGCGGGGAGGGGTTAAGTATGCCCTAAGGAATGTTTCTAACTGTGGGGGGGATGGGCTGTGTATGTGACGTCACTATTTTCTGCTCCGATGACAGAGAGCAGAGATCCAGTGACACTGTCACTAGGCAGAACGGGGAGATGCTTGTTTACGTTAGCATCTCCCCGTTCTTCCTCCCCGTGAGGCGATCGCGGGTATCCCCCCGGCGAACGTGTCCGCGGGACCCGCATCATGGAGCTTGCTGCGGGCGCGCGCTAGCTGACCGCCTCTTCAAGGGGAACGTACAAGTACGTAATTCTGCCTGTACGTGCCCTTCTGCCAATGTATATCGTCGTAAGGCGGTTGGCAAGCGGTTAAAGGGTAGCTCCACTTTCATAGGAAAAATAGAATGGCAAAAAAACAAAATCTACCTATCTATAATTTACATTTCCATTTAAATCTGTAGCTCCTGTAATTTTCTGTAGAATGCAATATGGCTACCTGAAGGTGTTCTGGGAAAAGCAGGAATTGATGTTTCGGTGTACAGAAGTCTGCACTAAGAAACGAGCCATACTACAGGCATCCCCTGCAACAAAAATGTCATTTTTTTCGTGAGATACTCCCAATAGGAAATCACAGCTATAGGAATGCAGACCCTGACACTTTCCTCAGAGCCCTGCAGGTGCAGCAACTAAATGATAATTATGAAATCACTCCCATTAGATTCACTTACCACATGGACACAGACAAACACACAGAGATTTTTTTCAGCATAACAAAAGGTAGGAATCTGCAACAAAGTTTATTAAAATCTCTGTAATGCAATTAATGATCAAAAGAAGATAAAGATACAGGCACCTCTGAGTGTAGACTGTAAGATTGTATTAAAATTTCACAATAAGTAAACTCACATGTTGGAAAGCAATAACGGGCACATCACGGTGTAAGGATCTTCCGGTGGTGCACCAATCGCACGGGTCCGTGATATAGAGCTGTCCCAGCCGATCTGACGGCTGTGTTGGCCGGAAAGATGGTGGAGAGATGGGAGAAAGCTGTGGCTGAGGCTTGAAACGCTCCCTGGACCATATTAATGAAGTAAATAGGAGTCATCTTAAGACCCCAGTCCTTATCATTGGGTATTGCAACACCTTTGAGCCTTATGCCATCAACATGAGGGCCAAAGGGCCATATATAGAAGAGATGGTCCAGCCATGTCTTAATTACATTTTTATGTTAATTTACCCAATCCCCCCCCCCTTTTCTAAAACAAGTTTTTTTTTTTTGAGTAATACAACACCTGGTACCTAGCAAATGTAGCAATACGGATATAATTGCTGTATTCTATCTCTGTCTAATTTTAATTCTATGTTTACTGATTTTACGATAAATGTAAGACGTATATCCATGAAAGATTGTTGTTATTTTCATTTGCATATTTATTTTGTTGTGCCATGTTTTAACCTGATATTATCTCCAATTCATGTAAAATTGTATTTTCCTTATATAATTGGTTAATGCTGCTTTTTGAAGTTTTAAATTTGAAGCCATTTTAAATTTTCACCACTAGATGGCAGCACTAACATAGTGAATGCTGCATGTTGAATTTTTTTTTTTTTCCCCACTAGATGGCAGTACCAACATTATATAAATACATATACAGCCTTTGTTCTTGTTAGCTTGAAAAAAGAGCATGCATTCCTCCCACCACAAAGGTGCGCCAGCTTGGAAACGCGTCATAAACACGCCGGTGACGTCATCCTGACCAGTGCTGCAGTCCAGGGAGCTTTCCAAGCCTCAGCCCAGCTTTCTCCCATCACTCTACCCTCTTGCCGATATTCTGTCAAAATAGGCAATTCATCAAGATCTCCAATTACATCACTTCCGGTTGATGTAAACCAGTAATTGGAGATTTCGATGACTTGCCATTTTGACACAACACTGACAAGCCGGTACACGAAGACTTTGTTCTTTTGACACAACAGCGGGTAAGGAGGAAAAAGTTGTCGCCGCCGCGGAGGGGGCCAATTTGTTAGTATCAGAGCAGACTAACAATATCCCCTCTTAATACCGTGTACCGGAGTGTATACGGGTGCCGGTGTTATGTCAAAACAGCAAGTTGTTGAAATCTCCAGTTACTGACGGTTTACAGTATCCGGAAGTGACGTAATTGGAGATCTTGATGAATTGCCTATTTTGACGGAACACCGGCCAACACAGACGTCAGAGCGGCTGGGACAGCTCTATATCATGGACTCGTGTGATTGGTGCACCACCAGACAATACTTACACCATGATGTGCCTGTTATTGGTTTCTAACACGCAAGTTTACTTCTTGTGAAATTTGAATACAATCTAACAGTCTACACTCAGAGACGCCTGTATCTTTTTCTTCTTTTGCATATCCCTTTGATAAGTCTGGCCCTGGAACAGTGGACTTTTCCTTTCTTTTTGCTGCAGCTACATAACTGATGTAGTGAAGACTTTTTATCATAGACTCATCAGTGCAGCAGGAACTTTGAGAACTTGGGCCACATTATATGTCTTGTCTCTAAGGGCACTTTCATACTGGCGGCGTCGGCGGTAAAATGACGCTACTCATAGCAGCGCTTTACCATCGCTTTTGCAGTGCTTTTTGGCCGCTAGCGGGGTGCTTTTAACCCCTGCTAATGGCCGAAAAAGGGTTAAAAGCACTGCTCCTACAGCGCCTAAAAGATGCTGCTTGCAGGACTTTTTTTAGCGTCCTGCCAGTGCACCTCTCCAGGAGTGAAAGAAGAGGCGCTTTGCAGACGTTATTTTTAGCTCTATAGCGCATGGAAAGTGCCTCAGTGTGAAAGGGGTCTAATGCACAGATCACCCAGAGGGGATTTTTTTTTCTCAACAAAAGTGGAGTTACACTTTAAATAGCTATTGATGCAGAAAGGTTGGCTTTGGTTTTATCAATCTGTATACTTTTTTGTAGTACAGGCCCTTTCAGAACAAATAATCTTACATATTTGGTTATGTGCTTGTTTTGAAGTAGTGCTATGCCTCTACACAGTGTACTTGATTTGTATGAGTCACTTTTACATTTGGGCATCTTATAACCTATCTCTGATTTCTCATAGACGAGTTTGGAACCTTAGAAAGTGTAAAGGCAGCTAGTGAACTATTTTCTCCACTGACGGGAGAAGTAACAGATACAAATGGAGCCCTAGCTGACAACCCCGGCCTGGTGAACAAATCCTGCTATGATGAAGGTAAACCCAAACGTATGCAAAGTAGAGTTGTATTTAGATTTGTCCTTTCTGTGGTCATGTCATTACTATACAGCATGGTCTACCTCATATTTCACTATCTGCGGAAAGGTTACTGTAAGGGCCCTTTCACACTGGGGCAGCGTCGGCGGTAAAGCGCCGCTATTGTAAGCGGCGCTTTAACGTCGATATTCAGCCGCTAGTGGGGCGGTTTTACCCCCCCGCGCTAGCGGCCGAGAAAGGGTTAAAAACCACCGCAAAGCGCCTCTGCAGAGGTGCTTTGCCGGTGGTATAGGGGCAGGGCAGGAGCGGTGAAGGAGCGGTATACACTCCGCTCCTTCACCGCTCCGAAGATGCTGCTAGCAGGACTTTTTTTTCCCGTCCTGCTAGCGCACCGCTCCAGTGTGAAAGCCCTCGGGGCTTTCACACTGGAATCAAAGCAGCGACACTTTCAGGTCAGTTTGCAGGCGCTATTATTAGCGCAATAGCGCCTGCAAACCGCCCGTGTGAAAGGGCCTTAAATCTGATAACCTACAAAAAAGGGATACTTTTAGTTGTTAGAGTGGCCTTCCAAGAAAACCAGAAACCCTGTACCTGGTTGGCTCTCCTCCTATGTAGTGCTCCCGACCACGACATAAAAAAAAGAAAAACTACTGAGAGCTGCAGTAGATTAAAATCTTTTTGTGTTATCAAGAATCAGAAACCAATTTCTCCTGAAAATCCTTTTTCCTGGAGGTGCCTGAATTTCAGTGCTTGAGTGCTGTGTTCAGTAGCTACTTCAGTAGAAAGCTTCTGGCTTTGATGCCTTCCATTCTGCATAGACCACCATATGAACCTTTTTGAAAGAATTGTAGTGGGCACCATCAAAAGTTTCAGTGTATTCGCAGAAACCCACCCCCTCATGTGGAGACATGTATGGTGAAATGTGTGCAGCCTGTGCTTTGATCAATAGACGAATACAAACAATGTTTATTTTTGACAGTCCATTATAAGCTTTTTTTTTTTTAAAGATATTTTTATTGGTTTTAGGTTCTACACGAACCAACAGACACAAAACAGTCACAAAGAAAAAAAAAAAAAAAAGACAAAAAAAAAACAAAACACACATGAATATCTGATCCATTCAGTATACACAGGCGATATACAATCAGTGGGTAGATCACACAGGTCATTGTAGGCATGTTATTTCGTTTCAAAAGAGTTAGGAAATTGGTAATCGCAACAGTCAGATATATGCATTTTTACACAGCATTACCATAGTAATGGACCTGGCACTTGGGGTCCCTGTGGCACGGCCTATCAATGATCAATTGTATTCAATTTTTGGAAAGAGTTAGTGGACTATCCAACCATTTCCCCCAGATTTTATAAAAGGTTTTATTTCTTTTACGAATTTCAAAGGTTAGTTTGTATAATGGAATAGAGTCATTGATAAGTTTTAGCCAGATGGACTTCAAAGAGGCCTGTGCACCTTTCCAGGACAGTAGAATAGATTTTTTAACATAAAAATAAAGAATACGGAGCAGTCTCTTGGCATGTGATGGTATGTGTAAATCTCCAAATACTCCCAATAAGCAGTTCTTAGGGTGTATTATATTGGGAAGGCCCAACACAGTTGAAATAAAACCACCCACTTCTTCCCAGAAGTCACTAACTATTGGGCATGACCAGAAGCAATGTAAAAAGTCTGCCTCCTGGCCGCAGCCTCGGAAACAGACAGCTGATGGCAATAGACCCATCCTATGCAGTCTGGCCGGGGTGAGGTGAGTTTGATGAAAAATTTTAATTTGTATAATACGGTCTCGGGAGGAAATGACAGAGGTTTTATATGTGTCACTAAATTCTGTCCAATCGTCGTTTGCCATATCAATATCTAATGTCTCCCACCTCTCCTGTGCTCTGTGAAACCTAGGGTTTGAGTCAGTCACTAAAGCTGCGTAATAGGTGGAAACTAATTTAGAGGGTTCTGGTTGCCTAAGTAGTTTTTCCAGTGGAGGCAGATCAGTGACATCATCTAGGGTACCGAATTGGGTATGTATGGCATGTCTAAGTTGATAATAATAAAATAAATGAGATTTTGGTAGATCAAAGTCTGTACTCAACTGAGAGAAGGTTTTAAAGCCCTGCGTAGTATATAAATGGCATAGATATTTAACTCCTTTTGAATACCAACGATTGGCATCTGGAAAAGAGTATAGTTCTTGCAGATTGGGATTGAACCACAAGGGGTTATTAGGGGATTTTGTCCAAGGATGTTTCGATATTTTTGTAGTAATGTGTTTAAACAGTGAGAGGGAGACTGAGAGCAGAGAGGTTCCAGGGCGGTCTGGGACCTGACCTCTATATATTATGTTATGTAAGGTTTCATGGGAGGATGCGATAGCCCCCTCTGTGGCTGTACAGGCATTAGCTGGATCTGGATTCATCCAGTCATGTATGTGCACCAGCTGAGATGCCATGTAGTAAAGGAAAAAGTTAGGGAATGCTAGGCCTGCCAGATGGGCTGGTAACCTCAAGGTCTCCAGTGCCACTTTGGGGGATCCGCCCCTCCACAGGAAAGAAGTACACATCGTATCCATGCGTTTGAAAGTAGCTTTGGATATTTTACATGGGTAGTTAGAGAGGATATAGAGTAGTCTAGGTAAATAAATCATTTTAAGTATATTGGCCCTCCCCATGAGGTCTAACGGTAGATCCATCCATTGTTTAGTTTGCTCCTGGAGGCGGGTCAGCAAAGGGTCAAGATTATTAGTGGCATACAAAGATAAAGGAGCCTGAACCAACACCCCAAGATATCTAAAAGAAGACACCACTTGAAGCTTAGAGTCTGGGTGCACCTGAGGGGGGTCACTCACATCTAAAGGGAAAAGACTGGACTTATCCCAGTTAACTCGGAATCCTGAGTAGTCCCCGAAGGTCTTGACCTCTTCCAGTAACGCCCCCAAAGACTCATCAGCATCTGCCAGATATACCAGTGTATCGTCTGCGTAAAGAGAAATGCGCTCTTCTATATTTTCAATTGGGAGGCCTTTAATTATAGGGGAGGAGCGAATGCGAACTGCAAGCGGTTCCATAGCCAGAGCAAATAACAGAGGTGACAATGGGCACCCCTGTCGAGTGCCCCTAGTAATTGGGAAGGAGTCAGTAATAAATGAATTAACCCTTATCTTAGCCGTTGGGGAGGTGTATAGAATTTTTATCCATTTTATCACTCGGGGACCAAAACCATACTTCTGCAACACCCGAAAGAGGTACGGCCATTCCACACTGTCAAATGCTTTACAGGTGTCCAGTGACACAATGACACGTGTAGAAGGGCAGTCATGTGGATACTGCAAGTTATGGAACAATCTGCGTATGTTCATTCTGGTAGACCTGCCCGGGATAAATCCACCCTGGTCGCTATTGACCAAAGATGTGACCACAGTATTTAAACGATTTGCTAATATCTTGGCCAGAATCTTAACGTCCACGTTTATAAGTGAAATTGGACGGTAAGATTCACAGTGAAGTGGGTCCCTGCGGGGCTTCAGCAGAAGAACTATCAAAGCCTCCCTCATTGATGGAGGAAGGATCCCAGCCTCCAGGGCTTTGTTATAGGTTCGGAGAAGGAAGGGGGATAGGAGATCCTTGAACTTAGCATACCATTCAGTCGGGAAACCATCAGGTCCGGGGGTTTTATGTGCCGGCATTTGGGAGATAGCTGCTGCAATCTCTTCTACCGTGATAGGTTCCTCTAACATGTCTCGTCCCTCATCTGACAGGGAGGGAAGGGATATGTCAGCCAGATAGTCAGACAACTGGGAGTCGTCATAGTCAACCCTGGAAGTGTACAATTTACTGTAAAAATTTAGAAAGGAGTCTAGGATATCCCGTGGGCTGTCACTGATCGTACCTTGAGCAGTCAGGATTCGTGGTATAGAAATGGGGGTATGCTCAGGTTTGGTCAGATATGCCAAGAGACGTCCTGCTTTATTACCATATTCAAACGATTTTTGTGAGACATACAACATGCGTTTTTGTGTGAGATCCAGCAAACGAATTTCATATTCCCTACGGCACTGTAGCCATGTCTCTCTAGTGTCAGAGACAGGGTTAGAGGCATAGGCAGATTCTGCACTTAACATAGCATTTTCTAATTCCTCAGTGCGCATCTTGTTATTTTTACGTAGAATTCCTGTAATAGACATAAAGGTACCTCTTAATGTGGACTTAAACGCATCCCACTCCGTGGGGGGGTCTACTTTGTCTAAGTTTTGCTTCCAGTAGTTAGAAATACTCGTCCTACACTCACCCTGCACTATCTCGTCTTCCAGCCAGTATGAATTCAGGCGCCACAAAACAGGTCCCGAACCTGGAAGGATGAGAAGGGACACAGACAAGGGGGCATGATCGGAAACCCCCCTGGGCAGGTATGAGACGGCGGAGACGACCGGAAGGGTCTCCGTCGACGCAAAAGCCATATCTAGCCTAGACATAGTATGGAAGGAATCCGAATGGCAGGAAAATTGGCGTTTCTCCGGATGTTTCCATCGCCACACCTCCGTCAGTCCATGAACCTGAGCCCAGTCTACAAAGGAGGGAAAAGATCTGCCTCCCCCACCCAAGCGATCCACCGTTGGGTCCAGGACTGCATTAAAATCCCCTATATAAAGCAGAGGGCCCAAGGGTCTATTCAGTAAGTGCAGGGATAATTTAGAGAGTACTTCCACTGAGAATGGAGTGGGAACATAGACGTTCACCAATGTAAAGATTATAGTAGAAATTCGTAATATAAGAACAATATACCTCCCCTCTGGGTCTGTTTTAACACTAATTAATTCAGCTGGAAGGGATTTAGCCAGGAGTATAGATACACCTCTTGAGTAGTTAGTGTGGGTGGCATGATATAGCTTAGAGAGCCAGGGACGTTTTAGAGCCCGTACCTTAGAACCTGTCAGGTGAGTCTCCTGGAGGCAAATAATGTGAGGGTGACATTTTTTTAGTACAGAAAAAACCAAGGATCTTTTCTGAGGTGCATTCAGGCCCCTAGTGTTCCAGGAGACTATCCTAAGGGGTTGTGCCATAATAAAACAGGAAGTGGTAAAGATGCATAAGTAAACCTCTGAGTTGGTATCAATATAAGTAGATAGGCCGCGCCACCTGAAGCACACACAAGCACATAACAAAAAAATGCGTGGGTCTGCCGATAAGGTAACATGGACCATGAACATTTTCCCTGCTTTACCTTAGAAAAAAACATTGGACATATAAATGACCACAGAGGTGTTAATAAACCTCTACATGTAATAACCCGGTATATTTTTGATGACCTTCCATTAGCAAATGATATAGGTGTGTTAGAAAGGACATAAAAAATAAAAAGGGGAGGGAAAAACAAAAAACATGAAAAAAAACCCCAATCACCTTTTTCTTTAAACCTTCGTGCCCCCCACCCCGCTTAGCCATCCCAAACACAGCAAGCTTTGGATCCCTATACTAAAAGTCCTTCCTAACTAGGAACTGCGGAAGAAAAAAACTGTACCGTGGCCTCGCCACAAGCTGGTAAGGGGGGTAACGTGGGGTCTGGTGAGGCTCCCAACTATTGACCGAAGAGAGAGGGAAGAGAGAGAAAGAGAGAGAGAAAAAAAAAAAAAAAATCCTCTTTCTCTCTATTCCCCTCCCCCTAGTAGACAAGTCCTGTTGAAGGGTAGATAAGCTGGTTGTTCACATGGAGAAAAAGACAAAACAAAAGGAATGGTGTAGAAGAGGAGAGAGAAAAAAAAAAAAAAAAAAAGGAAAATAATATCCTTCCTCTCCCCCTTCTTTGGTGGATAATTGTTCTGGTATGATTGTTCCAGTATGCAGGTCCTCACAAGATGCAAATCGTAGCAATGCAGGCTGGGTTGTAAAGTAGAAGGGACCCCAAAAAAAAGGGTATATGAAAAGGGGAAAGAAACCAAAAAAAAAAAAAAAAGGGGGGGGAGAAACTCCCTCATTGCAATAAGGGGACATGCAGATTGTTGACGCTGTAACTTGCATAGCAGGATGTAGATCTTTCCTTGCAGGTTAAGAGTGTCCTCAGTCTCCTCTGCTTCTATGTGCTGCACCATAATGATCATTCAGCCATTTCATGGCCTCCTTAGGATTAGTATAGAAGTGGGCCCTACCTTCATGGATAATGCGCAATTTAGCAGGGAAAAGCATGGCGTAGGAGAGACCTTCTGTGCGCAATCTAGACTTCACTGCTGAGAAGGAGATCCGCTGGCGTTGAACTTCCGCAGAAAAGTCCGGATAAACAGAGATATTATTGCCATTGAATGAGAGCGGGCCTTTTTCACGTGCCAGACGTAGGATGGCAACTTTATCTTGAAAGTTAAGGATACGTGCTATGATGGTTTGCGGTGGGGCTCCCACTGGGGGTGGACGAGGGGGAGTGCGATGTGCACGTTCTATAACATGTGAGAATGAGGGTGCATCTTTACCGAAAATGTCCCGCAGCCATGAATAAAGAAACTTTTCAGGATGGGAACCTTCCGCGCGTTCTGGGAAACCCACAAATCTGAGATTGTTCCTGCAAGAGCGATTTTCCAAATCGTCGATTTTAGTGCGTAGTGCCGCCATCTCACTTGTGGTATCACGTATAGTAACAGACATGGGGTGTACAGTGTCTTCTAATGTACTAATCCGTTCCTCAGCATCCCCTGTGCGGTCTCTGAGATTCTGGACATCTTGTTTCAATAAAGAAAAGTCCATACGGATAGAGGCTATTTGAGTGGAGAGGGAGGCCTTGCAGTCCTGAATAGCCAGCATAATTGTAGATAATGTAGGCTCAGCATGGGGGGAGTCTGTGGTCTGACTAAATTCAGCAGATTGCTGTGATTCTGGTGTCTGCAGGGGTTCTGTAGGTGTGCGGAATATAGCAGGAACAGATGCACTCACCCCTGTTACAGAGTCCTGGATGGCTGAGGAGGAGGGCTGCAGCGCGTCTGAGTGCCCTGCATGTGTCTCGGCGCCATTTTGCCTCCGGAACCGCGCTAGTTGTTCCGCCGTGTGTGAGGGCCGCGGCGGCCCGTATTTCACCATGTCAGCCAGTCTGGAGGATGCCCACAGCCGTGGGGAACCGGAGGATGTCTTCCACGAGGATCTAGGACCCAGGATAGCTGTAGGATGGTCGTTGGGAGCCGGAGCTGTGTGTCTATGCGACTGCTCTTTTCACCATCCGGCCACGCCCCCGTCCATTATAAGCTTAGTTGAAAATCTCCTTTCATGTTGTGAGTGCTGCCTGTCTTCTGCCCATCTCTTTCCACAACTTCCTGGATTCCCTGCATGTATTGCAGCTTTCCTCTGTTCGTTCCTTTAGTACGGGGTCAGCAACCTGTAGATTGTGATCTACCAGTAGATTACGGACACGTGACTGGTAGATTGCGGCCTGGGCTTGCTGACCCGCCATTCCAGAGCATCAAACCACGTGCAATTCAGAGGGACTACTTGTAAAGTTGGAGCTGTAGTAGGAAGTAAGAGCCGCATAAGCCGACGCCTCCTTTGCAGTACTGGCTTCTGTCCCATGCGGAGTGATAACAAATGCACTCCACCTCTTATCCCGGCTAGCGTTCTCCAGAGTGTTGCCAGCAGCAGGAAAGAAGAGATCTTCAGGTCAGTGTGAAGCAATACATCAGGCATAATAGTATAGGGCTGCTTTCACACTGATGTGCTGCAGTTTACCCACACCACAGGTGCATTACAGTGTGCCTGTAGCTTTCCTGAGGGTTTGCTGTGTTTAGCCATAGACTTCTATTATATCCTGTGGGTTTGATGCACTTTCTGAATGCAGGAGTTTTGGTACGCTTTCAGAAAGTGCACCACACCTGGAGGATATAACAGAATTCTATGGCAAAGCTACAGCACATCAATGTGAAAGCAGCCTTATAGGGGGCTCAGAACAGTAAGGGTTTCATTTACATTTGCAGCTTGGGGTGTGGTACAATTTAAGATGTGTTTTTATCACCCCACCCCAACCGCATCCCTTTTAGCTGCAGTGTCCAGGGGTGCACACATGTTGCAGCCGCAGCAAGAGTTATACGCCCTGTCATGATTAGTGGGTGTAGCATATACATTCGTGATGTGTTGCCTCCTCACCACCAGATTTAAACCCATGATTGCCGTTCGATGCACACGATTGTGACATGATAGTACGGCAATTGGGGATTTAAATCAGGTGTGAGGAGGCGACACTGTGCCCTGTGATCTTTGACTTCTTCTCCCAAGTTGTTCAGGTAGGTCTCCACCTCTAGAAGGTTTCTTAACCCTGCATTAATACCTTGCTGCCTGCAAGCAGTGATTCATTTTACTGTGCATATTCATAGGGCATAGGAAATGTGTCACTGAATTGTAGAAAGCAAATGTGTGGGGTTCTTTTTAAAAAGATCGTTCAGAACAATTTTTTTTGTTCAGTTTTTTTTTCTGTTTCTAAAGTGCTGTTGTGTGGGTGGAGATGAGATTTGCCATTGCTGACTGACCCTTACTCATGTACTGTTTCTTGCCTACAGGATGGTTAATAAAGATGACTGTAGATGTTCCCTCTGAACTGGATGATCTGATGAGTGAAGATGCATATGAGAAATATGTGAAGTCCATTGAGGAACACTGATCCATGAAGGAATATGTCCAGCTAGACATCTTAGCCATGTTTAGAGTCAGAGTAGCGGTTTACGCCCATGTTGGCGCTATGTGCCTACTACAGAGGTAACTGTTAACTAAGCTTCCTGCCATGTAACCTAAGTTGGACTGGCCGACACAGAAGCAGCTTCAGGATCCTCCTAATTTTGTGGTTTTTATTATTTTAAAGGAGAAATTACTCTGAAATTTTACAGTAAATACAACTATAATTATCCGAATAGGATAGTCTTTATATTGGTTCCCTTTGTGTGCTTCCCTTCAATTTTGAAGACTAGATTTGATACTTTCCGAAGACTGCCATATTTTTCCTGTACCGGAATCATTGTAAATGAAAACAATGTGTTTAATGAAGATGATATTTTTTTGGTAATCATGATGAATGACCGTAAAAGCCCCACTGCAGGTTTACCAATAATACTGTGTAATAAAAACATTGACACCTTGTCTGCTGGCGTTGTTGTTTCCTTGTAGTAATCCACCGAGATGAGTTTCTGATGTTTCTTTTACATATTTGACAAATGGTTTGCTTTATCCTTATTTTAGAAACAATTGAGCAGGGTCCGTGATTTTAATTTTTATTTGCACTAACATCCAAATTTTCAGGAAAGCTTTCATGGTATACCACTTCTTCAATGTCCAAGGTCTAAGCAGTACTAATGCACAAAGTTATAGCAGAATGTTAATAAGACAGTTACTACAGCAATGTTGTTTACCTCATCCAATGCACAATATGCAGCAAGTGATCTTATGTTGGGGAAACAGGACAGAAATTACAAATTTACGCAGACACACCATTAAAGAGCATAAGGAATAGTATTTCTGCACACCTGGAACATCATTTCTCACAACCAGACCGCACTATGGAAGACACGTTTTAGTTCTTATAGGGAACTTCAAAACTACTCAGGAAAGGTAAACTTTTGAACTAAGAATGATAATTCTATTTGACACAAAATAAAATGGACCAGATGTGGACCTCAGTTTTCTAAATCATTATCTAATAGTTTGACCTCTGATTCCCCCCCACCCTCTCAATCAATTACTCTCTGCCTGCCTTATCCCACTTAACTATACAAGCTTAACCCTTTCATGACTAAGCCTAGTTTTGAAATTTGGTGTTTACAAGTTAAAATCCGTATTTTTTGCTAGAAAATTACTTAGAACCCCCAAACATTATATATATTTTTTTAGAAGAGAGTCTAAAGAATAAAATGGCGATTGTTGCAATATTTTTTATCACACGGTATTTGTGCAGCGGTGTTTTAAACGCAAATTTTTGGAAAAGTGACACTTTCATGAATTTTAAAAAATCCAAACAGTAAAGTTACCCCAATTTTTTTGTATAATGTGAAAGATGATGTTACGCCGAGTAAATAGATACCAAACATGTCACCCTTTATAATTGCACGCACTCGTGGAATGGCGACGAACTACGGTACCTATGAATTTCCATAGGCGACGCTTTAAAAAATTTTTTACGGTTACCAGGTTTGAGCTACAGAGGAGGTCTAGGGCTAGAATTATTGCTCTCGCTCTGACGATCGCGGCGATACCTCACATGTGTGGTTTGAACACCGTTTACATATGCGGGCGCGACTTCCGTATGCGTTTTCTTCGCTGCGCGAGCTCGCGGAGACGGGGGCGCTTTAAAAATTTTTTTTTTTTTTTTTTATTTATTTTATTTATTTTTGTACTTTTATAAATTGTGTTTAAAAATTTTTTTTTTTTTTTTACTTTTATTGCTGTCACAAGCAATGTAAACATCCCTTGTGACAGTAATATGTGGTGACAGGTACTCTTTATGGAGGGATGGGGGGTCTAAAAGACCCCCCATCCCTCCTTTACACTTCAAAGTATTCAGATCGCCGAAAACGGCGATTCTGAATACTGTGTACTTTTTTAAATTCGGCGCCATTGGCAGCCGAGTAAACGGGAAGTGACGTCATGACGTCGCTTCCGCGTTTACAATTAGAAGGCTGGAACGAAGCCGCTCACAGCTTCGTTCCAGCCCGCCCCCAGCCGCCGGAGATTCCCGAATGGACACCGGGCCTCCCGATCGCACGGGAGGCCCGGTAACAGCGGCGGGAGGGGGGGGGATGTCCCCTCCCGCTCCTCCGGTATAACAGCCGAGCGGCTTTTAGCCGCATCGGTTGTTATATTCGGGTAGCCGATCGCCCGCTGAAAACAACGGTACCGGGATGATGCCTGCAGCTGCGGGCATCATCCCGGTATAACCCCGGAAAGCCGAGGACGCATATGTGCGTTCGGTCGGCGGGAAGGGGTTAAAGTGTTACTAAACCCTGGGCTCTGCATTCACGATATCTGGTCTCCCACAGAACATGGAAGTGCAATTATTTTAGTAAATGTAAACTGCTAAATACCCTTTCTCATCAGCAGTATATGGCAGTCTTGTGACTTCTATGAGTGGCTGGTTAAAGCTTGTAGCAGAAGTTTTAATTCTGCAATGACTGTCCTATCAGGATGCAGGACCCCTGACCCTCTGTCTTGACAGTGCTGATTGGCCCTGTGCTAATCACATGAACCCTCCCAAAAAAAAAAAAAAAAAACTCTCTAGCAATACACACCAGCCTGTTCCCCCTTCCTCCCTGGCTCTCTATTATCAGGACATATAATGGGGACAGTGAAGGAGAGAAGACAGGATTAAACATCCTTTTTACACAATACAGAGGATTAATCCCTTAGGTTCCACAGTGAGTATAACAAGCTTGCTTTACTGCATATACAGACTGATTTTACTGGGTTTAGTAACACTTTAATTACTATTGATGTGTATGTCTGCTTGTGTCTCTCCTCCCCCCTTAGATTGTCTTATTAACATTCTGCTATAACTTTGTGTATTAGTAATGCTTAGACCTTGAAGGGGCTATACCCCGTAAGCTTGTCCTGAAAATGTGGATATTAGTGCAAATTTTTTAAAAATGCAGACAGTACCCAATTGTTTCTGTTACAAGTGCACTAATATGTCTATAATCTCCTCTTACCTTGTTTTTAAGACTTAATTACCATGCTATAGCCAAAAGATAGCTACAGCCTCTATTGTTCCAGGAGGGTGTCCGTGGACGTCCTCCAGGAACCATGCCCCCTGGGGCACACATCCGATGCACTCTGTGATTACTGTGTCCTTAGGACACAGCTGATCACAGATCCAGGGTAAAGGGCCAATCACAGCTGCCCTCTACCATGTGATCAGCTGTATCCAATCACAGCTAATCACAATGTAAACAGACTTGCTGGTTATCGGCTTTCCTTTCCTCACACGCTATTGCAGCATGAGGAAAGAAGAGCCGGTAACCGGCCAGTATTACAGGGGACGTGTACACAGATAATCGGGGCACTGATCATCGGTGCCCATCAGTGAAGGAGAAAAATTACTTATTTGCAAAATGTTATAACAAACATTGGTTTTGTTTTTTTAGAAAGTGGTGATTTAAATACCACTGAAAAAAGCGCTGTTTGAAAAAAATTATAAACATTTCCTATGAGTACAGTGTTACATGACTCAGTCATTGTCATTCAAAGTGTGACAGCACTGAAAATTGGCCAAGACAGGAAGGGGTGAAAGTGCCCAGTAGGCAAGTGAAGAAAAGAAGGAACAGACAGTGCAATGCTATCTAACCTACCTCCAACAAAACATCAGCAGAAAATGTTCAATATTAGCTCAACTCAAAAGCCTGCAAAGATGTGAAGAGGCCCAATCCCACAAAGTCCATGTGATAGAAGGTAAAGATGCAAAAAGAAGACATCTCCGCAAGAGTTGACAGGCAAAGAAAATTAGGCTTTAGTCCCAGAGTGGTGAGATGAAGACCTCTAAGGCACTGGGGATTAAAGCTAAAACAGCTTCTCGAATACCCCTAGAATACACGCGCCAGCAGAAGAATGCTGCAGAGCCCACCTATCCCACTCCACAGCCATTACTCTGGCAAATGTCTGATCACCTTAAGTCCAACAAAGCATCAACAGCAGTGGAGCAAGGGCCAGGAAGGTTAGCCAAAACGCTAAAAGCATTTGATGAAGGGTAGGACAAGGAAAGGAATCTAGAGGACCTTCATTAGAAGTCTGCTAAACAGCCAAGAAGGCAGACAGGACTTTCAGCAAGATATTAGGGTATTCCACCAGCTGACAAGCCAAAGAGGCAAGGCCCACTAGGGGTAATCCTTACTATTTGCCTAGAACCTCAACATGCCCAGGTGTGTAAACCTCTCCATTAGTGCAGCCACTACCGGTTAGGGACATTCCGTTTCCAAGGTAATGCCCTTCATAAATACCAATCGAGCAAGGCTAGGATACTCCACCTCGTCCTATGCAGGGTTGAGACAATTCTCTCTGGCACTAAAGAATTCCAAATCCTTCCTGGTGTGAAGGATGAAGGCACTGAAATATCTGGATTGCTGTTCAAAAGAGCCTGAAGTAGACAAGGCAGGGTTTCCAAATATAGGGAACTATTTGTTCAGAGGGATCAGGAGGTAGTCCAGGGGATGGAGGCACTCTGGTGACTGGTGTTGCACAGAAACAAGGGAAGGAGACTACCCCAGATGCCTTAAAATGCTAATTGAGCATTGTGGGGACTATGATCTGCAAAGACAGGATTACAACCTACAACTGCAGGTAGTGGGCTAAAGAATGAAGACTAGCCTAATATTGGTTAGACCTTTCTGAGCAAAGCTGAAAAAGAAGATATCCATCCTCCTTGGACGCAAGCAAAAAAGAAAGGAGCATACTGGGGTAGAAGGCTTACATTTATTTCTTTTTTTTTTCCAGTGTTTGAGACTCCTGTAGACAGCAGCACAACTTGACTACATCTACATTTTTGTGTCGCTCAATAGACAATAAAGGAACTATTCCTTAAGTGGTAAATGTGTTCCCGTTGCATCTCTAGGCTTCTGTGTACATCTTGCTGTGCTGAACTGCTGAGTCTGCACTGGGCCACCTCATGTTTTAGACACTCCTCTGGGGTTGATTTACTAAAGGCAAATCCACTTTGCACTGCAAGTGCACTTGGAAGTGCAGTCGCTGTAGATCTGAGGGGGAGATCTGAAATGAGGGGAAGCTCTGCTGATTTTATAATCCAATCATGTGCAAGCTAAAATGCTGTTTTTTATTTTCCTTGCATGTCCCCCTCAGAGCTACAGTGACTGCACTTTCAAGTGCACTTGTAGTGCAAAGTGGATTTGCCTTTAGTAAATAACCCCCATAGCCTTTTAGAGTGTCTCACAGAAGCATAATGGGCCATTTTCAGGAAACCAATAAGAGAAAATATAAAAGTTGTGGGTTCTAAGCTCTTCATTTAAAAATGCTTGTGCATGTTGATCCAAAGGCTTTGGTACTTTAAATCATTGATCAGGAACAATTATGCAGATTAGGAGCACAACCGCACTTCTAAATGTAGCTAAAGACTTGGGGGGAGAGAAGAAGTTCTGACAAACAAAAACAACACATTTATAAATATATATTTTTAATAAATACAGTATAAGGCCTAGGTTCACCAACCATTGCAGGCAGTGCAGTGTTTGGAAGGAACTAGTTAGCTAAATGAAAATAGGCTGGAGGAACTATAGAGAAGGGGTCACTCGTGGGAGTTCTGCGGCTTTTGTTCTTGGGGTCCCTCGTTTGTGGAAGACCCTCCATGATCCTGGCAGTTCTCTCCCTCCTCTCGTACATCTGTGCCCCTTCATTGATCGTGCTGGCTGTGAAATGCCGCTCATTCATATAAGCAATGGTTTCGTCCCGCTTGCGGCTCACATAACCTTTTAGCACGGTGTTGTAGGGATTGTCTTTTGTATCGGGTTGGAGTGTCTTGTATTTAAATTCCTTCCTGGTGATGACCGGTAACAGGAACTGGCATGTGTTGCTTTTGATGACATCATCATTATCTCCATCTGCACATCCCAAGGTAAAAGCCAGGAGCTGATCAGGAACAGACACCATATCAGAGCCGGACACCTTGTCTACATATTCAGAGTGTTTCTGACGTACTTCAACCACATCCCTGAGGGACTGTTCCCGCCTCTCCTCCAAGTCCACCACTATGCGGTGAGGATAGTTCTGACCCAATACAATACCTGTACAGAAACCATAAAACGTGTAAGACCATAAAGCGAATTTGGAACAAAGAGAAAAAGTAAACATTACCCAATACGTATGCACAAGTCCGAATTGCATTTTGATTTTTTAAGAAAATTATGTAAGCTGCTGTTGCTGATCTTTTTGAAAATGCTACTTGCCTACCTGTCAACCTAATCCAATTGTTTTAATACTTTGAGGTTCTAATCTGTTTATCAGCTGCTGAGATCAGATATCAGCCACAACAGTGCACTGTTCAGTGTATTGGCCAATGTGGCACCAGGGCTCATAGAAATAAATATTATTTAAAGAAGATTGGTAATCATGTGACATTCCTATCTGCCTGTAAGGCAGGCCATACACGGTGCAAATTTCTTTCCTGCAACGTTTCCCCCATCAACACAGACAGTGCTGACAGGGGAATCAGCAATTGTCTTCTCCCAGCAGGGGGGGGGGGGAGCCAGTGATTACCAATAATCGCAAGAGAATCCAGCAGGCTGGTTGTACTCAAGTTGATCGATCAACTTTGTACATTCAGCTTGCCCCTTAACGGTTTGAATTTGAACGGTGTATGCCTAACAATGCAATGCGTCCAGTCTTCAGGTCTAGGTGTTGTAAGAGCATTGTATACAAATATATTACTATATATATAAACCCGCGCTGTGAGTGTCACAAATAAATATTTTTAAAATTGACCTAAAGTGAAAACAAACAATAAAAATAGTGATAATAAGTGCAGCTGCTGTACACAAAGTGCTAAGCACTTGAACAAAATAATAATATAGATATTACAGCACTAGCAAACAAAGCATTGATGAAAGGAAGAAAAACAAAACATTAATAACAAACGTAAAAGTCCATATAAAGTGACTGATGTGCTCCAAAGATTTCAGGTGTACCGCAACACCCCCCTCCTGTGTCCCCACTCACCAAATGTAGTAGACCCTCAGCTTTTCAGTCTAGGGGTCACTTCAGGCTTAATAGTGATGACCAGGAATGGCAACTTGAACATCAGATCATCCAATAAATTTCCTTAGTTGAGAATACTCAGCCAGAATAATAGATACCCGGAAAGGAAAGGAAAGGAACGAATATCTTCAGCTCCATGTTTGTCATGTCTGGTTTTATCTTACCTCTTGTAAGTACATTTTTTATACGCAATAAACGCCTTTTTTAAGCGGTACTTCACTATTAGTTCCTTTCCATTAATTTTTGGGTACCTATTATTCTGGCCGAGTATTCTCAACTAAGGAAATTTATTGGATGATCTGATGTTCAAGTTGCCATTCCTGGTCATCACTATTAAGCCTGAAGTGACCCCTAGACTGAAAAGCTGAGGGTCTACTACATTTGGTGAGTGGGGACACAGGAGGGGGTGTGCGGTACACCTGAAAACTTTGGAGCACTTGTGCACTTTTGTTGGATTGGAGCACATCAGTCACTTTATATGGACTTTTACTTTTGTTATTAATGTTTTGTTTTTTTTCCTTTCATCAATGCTATGTTTGCTATCGCTGTAATATCTATACTGTAAGAGCATTGACTTTCAGAAAGCTGAAACTTGTACAGGAAGTTTAGTTCTCTTTGGTGGCAGGGGAGCGTGAAGAAGCAAACTACAGAATGCATCTGCTGCAAACCTGTTACTTTAAAGCTAGAGTTCAGATCTGCATTATTGTCATTTATGAGAATGAGGCTTGGCTCTGCTGAGAGTCACTCTTCAAGTACTGATTGGCTATTTACCACAGTCTTCCTCTGCTGGATGCATACAAATACTGCGTGGCTACTAACGGCACGTACATGCCCCCAATGACGTTAGGTGTGATGACACATTTGGGGGCGGAGCCTACGTACATGCCGTCGCCACGCCTATCCTGCTGTGTACACAAGCCAATTTTGCTTCCATGCTGCTTGCTGCCTTTGGATTTTGATATGCCTTTTTTTATTCAATGATATTGTGAGTACCCTCAATCCCCTTGTTCTAAAAATAAAGTTTTAAACGGATTTACACTATGTGGATGCTCCTTTTCATTGATGGGAATGCGTTTTTGCTTATCCATTGCCATTTGAATTTGCTGCATCTTTGATCCTGTGATTGGATGACATCTGCTACCTCTTATACATATTGGGCGTTTGTAGTCCTAGCATTCTGGTAAGAGCCCAACTTTATGTGGTGGTGGATCACGTGGTGAAATCATATCTTATTATTCTGGATTACACTATCTTCATGGACACTTCTTTAGGGTTCTTTTTCACTTATGAACTTTTGTTTTACATTATTTTTTTGGACACTATGGGGGTTATTTACTAAAGGAGAATCCACTTTGCACTGCAAGTGCACTTGGAGGTAAAGTCGCTGTAGATCCGAGGGGAACATGCAAGGAAAAAAAAACAAACAGCATTTTAGCTTGCACATGATTGGAGGATAAAATCATCAGAGCTTCCCCTCATTTCAGATCTACCCCTTAGTTTTAGAGCGACTGCACTGCCAAGTGCTCTTGCAGTGCAAAGAGGATTTGCCTTTCGTAAATAACCCCCTATGTTTAGTATCACTATTATAGATCATCTACTTTGATTTTGTTCTTACTTTTAGCACTACATTTATTATTACTGGATTAAAATATACTTACCTTATACTAAGCAACTTGAACATATCATTGCTACCAGCAGAGGGAGCCACAGCCTAGTACATTCACGTAAATCTGCAGAAAAGATATTTGAGCTGCCGTGTGATGCAGCCGAATACCTTCCATTTTGGGAATGCATGGATTTAATGTTTTCGCCTTCATGGACTTTTTTTTTTCCAATATGCTAAACAGGAATGTACATAGTCTGGCATGTTTGCCTTAAAAGTGTATGTAAACCTAAAACCAAAAATGTAATATATTGCAGCTTACAAGTCCTTGGTTTGGTTGGCTGCATTCATTTTCATTTTTCAAGCTTCTTCTGCATTATTTTCACTCTGTAATCCTGCAAATAAACACTTTTTTTCTGTCCCTGGGTGGCTATGTCACTCCTCCACGGTTGTCCCGCTAGGCTGCTCTCTTGATAAAGACTATAAACATGTCTATGGCCTCATTCACACGAGACGGACTCCGTTTCCACGGAGCCCGCCTCGGTCCGCCAGCTCAGCGGGAGATCTCTCCGTTGATCTCCGCTGAGCCGGTGGATTACAGGTCCCTCTCTGCTCACTGAGCGGGGAGGGGCTTGTCAGGCGCCGCTGCTGCCTATGGAGGGATCGGATGTAAACGGACAGCAGATCTCACCTGATGCGATCCGCCAGTGACGCATCCGGACGTAGGGCCATCCGTCTGCTTTTAGCGGATCGGACAGGGTCGGATGTCAGCGGACATGTCTCCGCTGACACCCGTCGCTCCATAGACTAACATGGAGCGCCTGACCGGTCCAATTGTGTGAAAGCTATTCATCCCCATTATAAAGGAAAGAGGAAATTAGTAGTTTACAGAATATAGAAGATGGAAGATAATTCCTGTGAGCTGCACCAAGAATAACAAGAACACTGCTCTTCTGCCAAGGTCTACAAGTATTTTCTGTACTTGATGAAAATGTTCTTAGCTTGAAAAGAAAAAAACAAAAAAAAAATGCAGCCACCACATTTCAAGTGGTTTTAAAGGCTCAAGGTTTTTTTACCCTTCATGTATTCTATGTATGAAGGTAAAAAAAAAAAAAAAAACCTTCTGTGTCCAACAGCCTCCCCTAATACTCACTTGAACTCTCTCTCGATTCAGCGATGTGCAGGAGAGCAGAGCTTCTCCCAAGTCTCTCATTCCCAATTGGCTGAGATAGCAGCGGGAGCCATTGGCCCCTGCTTCTGTCAATCACAGCCAGTGAGGAGAGAGGTGGGGGGGGGGCGCTGAGTCACAGCTCTGTTTCTTATGGACGCATAGAAGGGGGCTCAGGAACGAGCACGCCCCAGTGCCCCCAGAGCAAGCAACTTGCTGTTAGGGGCATTGGCTGAAGAGGAGAAGCAGGTAATTATGACAAGTTTCTTATTTTACAGAACAAAATGTACCGTAAGGACTGTAAGCTGCAATATATTGCATTCTTGCTCTTGGGTTTAGTTATCCTTTAAAGCAGAACTAAAAGCTCAAAATAGAAAAAGGAAACAAGCGGTTTATCTTTCTCAATGTCTCTTCTGCATGAAAACACACTTACCAGCCTGTTCGCAATCCTCTGTAGAACGTACACTAAGCTGTGCATGCGCAGCTCAGTTTACATTCTGGCACAGTGCCTGTGTGCCAGGATGGCTGCACTCCTGTGCATGTGCGGAAGTGACATCATTCTACAACGTGCCAATCAAAACGACTGAAGACCGGCACCCAAAAGAAGGTGATGCTCGCGAGGTACCTCGCAGGCATCAGATAATCAGGCATTGGTGCCTTTAGATCCACTTTAAGATTCTAATCAGATCAATACACTATTATACACAGAGTAGTGTGGTACTGGATGGTGCAGAAAGTAGAGGGAAATAAAAACCAATGAAAACATCAGAGAGGAAAAAAAAAAAAAAATATGACAGCCATTTATAGATTATTAAAAGTGCTGCACCTGACAGATTAAACCTCTATACCCACCGGCTCGTCTGAGTTGGGATGGAGGACATTTCCAAGGCTTGTGAATGTATTCATCAGGCAACCCAGCCAGCTCTGGACACCACTTCCTCACATAGGAGCCGTAGGGGTCACAAGTCATGGCAGCATCTACAGGATGCATGACGAAATTCCAGTGGTCCAGTCCGGACATTCCCCCATTCTGCCACATCATGGCATTGATAGCAACATCTGCGTCCACAAGAGTGTCCTGGCAACACAATCACAAATATTCATTACATGTTATCTTAAAGCCCAGCTGAACTTCCTGGTATTCATTTCTTGTACTTGGCTGGGATGCTATTTAAATCCCGATATTTACTGGTTTTTATTATCTTTTGTATGGCCTTGTGAAAGCTCAACATTCCATGTCCTTTTGTTTTGATGTATCTGGAATGTACAGTACTTAACTTTTAAAACTACTAGATTGGTTGTGCTTTAACTCTTTCACTGCCAGTGGCATAAATGCCTTCATCGGCAGAACCAGGGGGTGTAACACAAACCCCCAGCAGCTACACGTGTTGGGAATGTAAACCTCACATGCTGCCTGTCAACATTCAGATGGAAGTGATCTGGCGGCTGTACAGCCAATCGCTTTTACAGACCCCTGGAACAGGAGGTTGTCGCTGCTGTCCCACCTGCAGGCCTGGGACTAGTATGGCAAGTGTCACCAGGTAGAGGGAGACCAGCAAACATCTTTTTGCTGATCTCCCTCAATTAGTAAAAACCCAGAAACAAGGATTTTGGCACTTCTGGTTTTAGCTGTCCCTTTATCTGGCCATCTGTGCTCCATTAGCTTCAGTGGGGGGCAGGGGGGGCATAAGGGCTTTAATACACCCCTGTTAGCTCACTAAAGAGTCTGTCACAGCAAAAAAGTTAAGCATGTCACAGCGTAGCAAAAAAATTAGGTTAAAAAAAAAAACCTACTTTAAAAAATGAAAGTTACATCTAAGCACTTAAAAACATGCAAAATATTTTTAAAGCCAATTATTCCCCCACTTACTCACATACAGTATGTTACACACGATGGAGGCACCTGCCTACAAAAACGTTCAATGCATTACACATATTAGATATCTCCACATAGACTGGAGTGAGAACAGTATTTCTAGGGCCATTATTTACAGTAAACTCTAAACTGATGAACTGTAGGGGCTTTTAAAGTGTTGCTTAGCAAAAATTTTGTTGCCTTTTCACGTCTACACCTAATGTTAACGCTTGACGTGTTTTATATCTGTTTACAATTTTATATTTTACTAAAAATTGGCTAATTATATATAATAATACATACACAGAATCCCAGAAAAGTGAGTACACCCCTCACATTTTTGTAAATATTTTATTATATCTTTTCATGTGACAACACTGAAGAAATGACACTTTACTACAATGTAAAGTAGTGAGTGTACAGCTTGTATAACAGTGTAAATTTGCTGTCATCTCAAAATAACTCAACACACAGCCATTAATGTCTAAACCGCTGGCAACAAAAGTGAGTACACCCCTAAGTGAAAGTGACCAAATTGGGCCCAAACAAACAAAGAGCCGAGATCCTGATGATCACGGCTGATCTCTCTGGCACACCTGTTTATGAAGCCGAGATGAGGAGTGGGGAACATGTTCTTCACTTCTTATCAACGGACACACCCTTCTGTCATTCACTTTTAGGGCCGGTTCACACTGCTGCGAATTCTATTGCGAATTAGAGCCGCTGCGATCGCTCAAATTCGCAAGTCATTTTAATAACATTGTTTTCCATGAGTGCCGATCACATCATTGCATTGTGAATGTAAGCTGCGTAAAAAAATGGTCCTGTCCAAGTTTGATCCATGTGCGATGCGAATTCAGCTCCATAGACTGCAAAATTTGCAGTAGAATCGCAAGAACACATAAAAAATTCGCAATGCAAATCGGATCAAAATTGCACTGCAGCAGTGTGAACTTGCCCTTACACAGATGACCAGTTTATAAAAGGTGAGATCTGAAGATCTCACTGGCCATCTCTGTACAATATCTCCGTCCCAGATTCTCCAGCCCAGAGGTGGAGAATATGGGTGAGAAGCTGCTGTGGGGTGAGGAAGGAGGCTTCTTTCTTCCTGATATCAAAGCTTAAAGCGGTTGTATACCCACTGGGTTTTTTTTTTTTCCACACCTGCAAGGGAAAAGGCATAATGAGCTACTTAGAACGAGGCGCCGGCATCTCACCCTGTCCACGCCGAGGGAGCTGACATTTCCCCTCGGCGTGTCTTCCGGTTATCGCGGCTCCGGCGCTGTGAGTGGCCGGAGCCGCGATGTCGTCACTCCCGCGCATGCGCGCGGGAGACTTCTGTCCGGCAAGCTCCGGAGTTTGCCAGGGTGTTAGCCGAGAATCCCCTGTGCGCATGCGCCGCTGCAGTCAGCGGCTCATTGCGAGGGGAATATATAATTTGTGTGTGTGTGTGTGTGTGTGTGTGTATATATAGATATAAATACAACCGCTTTAAAGACTGAGATAGTATACACACACACACACACACACACACACACACACACACACACACACACACACACACACACATACATATATATATATATATATATATATATATATATATATATATATATACACACACATACACAGTGGCTTGCGAAAGTATTCGGCCCCCTTGAACTTTTCAACCTTTTGCCACATTTAAGGCTTCAAACATAAAGATATAAAATTTTTATTTTTTGTGAAGAATCACCAACAAGTGGGACACAATTGTGAAGTGGAACGAAATCTATTGGATATTTTAAACTTTTTTAGCAATTAAAAAACTGAAAAGTGGTGCGTGCAAAACTATTCGGCCCCTTTACTTTCAGTGCAGCAAACTCACTCCAGAAGTTCAGCGAGGATCTCTGAATGATCCAATGTTGTCCTAAATGACTGATGGTGATAAATAGAATCCACCTGTGTGTAATCAAGTCTCTGTATAAATGCACCTGCTCTGTGATAGTCTCAGGGTTCTGTTGAAAGTGCAGAGAGCATCATGAAGACCAAGGAACACACCAGGCAGGTCCGTAATACTGTTGTGGAGAAGTTTAAAGCCGGATTTGGATACAAAAAGATTTCTCAAGCTTTAAACATCCCAAGGAGCACTGTGCAAGCGATCATTTTGAAATGGAAGGAGTATCAGACCACTGCAAATCTACCAAGAACTGGCTGTCCCTCTAAACTTTCAGCTCAGACAAGGAGAAGACTGATCAGAGATGCAGCCAAGAGGCCCATGATCACTCTGGATGAACTGCAGAGAACTACAGCTGAGGTGGGAGAGTCTGTCCATAGGACAACAATCAGTCGTACACGGCACAAATCTGGCCTTTATGGAAGAGTGGCAAGAAGAAAGCCATTTCTCAAAGATATCCATAAAAAGTCTCGTCTAAAGTTTGCCACAAGCCACCTGGGAGACACACCAAACATGTGGAAGAAGGTGCTCTGGTCCGATGAAACCAAAATCGAACTTTTTGGCCACAATGCAAAACGATATGTTTGGTGTAAAAGCAACACAGCTCATCACACTCAACACACCATCCCCACTGTCAAACATGGTGGTGGCAGCATCATGGTTTGGGCCTGCTTTTCTTCAGCAGGGACAGGGAAGATGGTTAAAATTGAGGGGAAGATGGATGCAGCCAAATACAGGACCATTCTGGATGAAAACCTGTTGGAGTCTGCAAAAGACCTGAAACTGGGACGGAGATTTATCTTCCAACAAGACAATGATCCCAAACATACAGCAAAATCTACAAAGGAATGGTTCACAAATAAACGTATCCAGGTGTTAGAATGGCCAAGTCAAAGTCCAGACCTGAATCCAATCGAGAATCTGTGGAAAGAGCTGAAAACTGCTGTTCACAAACGCTTTCCATCCAACCTCACTGAGCTCGAGCTGTTTTGCAAGGAACAATGGGCAAGAATTTCAGTCTCTTGATGTGCAAAACTGATAGAGACATACCCCAAGCGACTTGCAGCTGTAATCGCAGCAAAAGGTGGCTCTACAAAGTATTAACGCAAGGGGGCCGAATAAATTTTGCACGCCCCACTTTTCATTTTTTTATTAGTTAAAAAAGTTTCAAAAATCCAAAAGATTTCGTTCCACTTCACAATTGTGTCCCACTTGTTGGTGATTCTTCACAAAAAATAAAAATTTTATATTTTTATGTTTGAAGCCTGAAATGTGGCAAAAGGTTGAAAAGTTCAAGGGGGCCGAATACTTTCGCAAGCCGCTGTACATGCATAGTACAAACACTCCTCTGTTCTACTTCTGGGAACAAATGTTCTCCGCTTCATAAACAGGGTGCCAGAGGAGAAGATTTTTCTCTGAGAACTGCCGAGAACTGAAATTAGATAAATAGATAAATTGTCTCTGTTTGATGAACGTACACCAAAGTGTCAATATTTTGTGTGGCCACCATTATTTTCCAGCACTTTGGGCACAGCGTTCACCAGAGCTTCACAGGTTGCCACTGGAGTCCTCTTCCACTCCTCCATGATGACATTATAGAGCTGGTGGATGTTACAGACCTTGCGCTCTTCCACCTTCTGCTTGAGGATAGCTCTCAGATGCTCAATAGGGTTTAGGTCTGGAGACATGCTTGGCCAGTCCATCACCTTTACCCTCAGCTTCTTTAGCAAGGCAGTGGTCATCTTGTAGGTGTGTTTAGGGTTGTTAGGTTGGAATACTGCCCTGCGGCTCAGTCTCCGAAGGGAGGGGATCATGCTCTCATGCTCTGCTTCAGTATGTCACAGTACATGTTGGCATTCATGGTTCCCTCAATGAACTGTAGCTCCCCAGTGCCCCCCTGATAGTATGAGGCAAAGGGGGCGTTAATCTGTGTTGGATCTGTTAGGATGCTCCCAGTGGAGGACTGAATACAGGAAATAGACACCAGAGAGGAGTGCTCCCGCGACAGCCAGACCAACAGACGACCACTCCTCTCCCCTTGTTCGAAAATCCTCTGGCTCTGGTGGAGCAGGTGAATTTTAGTGGTGGAGATACGGATAAGGGATACATCCCTCAGGGCTGCCTAAAGAGAGGAGTAGACCTGGGGATCCCCATCCCTAACATAAACTGCCTCTAAGGCCACAGCCTTAGCTTCAGCCTCCTGTAGTTCTTTGCGAGCCCCCCCTAAGGACCCTTCCGATGTGTTCCTGAAAACTACCCCTCATAAAAGCCTTAAATGCATACCAAGTGACAGGGATAATAGGGACAGAGCGATCCTGTGCCTTCCAGAATGTGCTCATACTGTATCTGCCTTGCATGACATATTCACTTTCGAGTATAACCAAAAATCTAGAGAGGCACCACAGGCCCTCTGATGGAGGGAAAGTCAACCCCAGCTGTAGGGAGATAGGAGCATTGTCAGATATACCCCTAGGCAGAATAGTAACATCCCAAAGCCTGGAGAGGAAAGACCCCCCGGAGTACACTAGATCAATTCTGAAAAATGTTCTATAGGTCGCAGAGTGGCATTTCCCCTTCCGTGTACCCTACCCTGGGGCTATACAGTTCCTGATAGTATGAGGCAAACCGGGCGTTAATCTGTGTTGGATCTGTTAGGATGCTCCCAGTGGAGGACTGAATACAGGAAATAGACACCAGAGAGGAGTGCTCCTGCGACAGCCAGGCCAACAGACGACCACTCCTCTCCCCTTGTTCGGAAATGCCACTCTGCGACCTACAGAACATTCTCCAGAATTAATTAGGTATACGCCCTCCGCTTGGGGTGTCTCCACCTCCAGACATCTGTGAAATTAAAGGCTTCCGCCCAGGCCAACAATTTAGTAGCAGAGCCGGACGCCTGGGATAATCTGTCCATCTCAGGATCCGGGACCATATTAAAGTCCCCAAATATCCGTGGCATACTGCAAGAGCCTGGACACTAGCTGATACAGGAAGGCAACTGAGGCGGGGGGGGGGGGTTACATACAATAACAATTTCTAGATTCACTATAGTTGCATGAATGACATAGCGACCCCCAGGATCTACATCCAGTGCCAGCAGACTAAAGGGCAATGATTTACGGATCAATATGCTAACCCCTCGCAAGAAGTTAGAATAAGTGGAGTGATATGAGTGACCAACCCAAGGCCTCCTAAGGCTCAGAAGTTTCCCCCCAATCAGGTGAGTCTCCTGGAGTATACAGATATGGGGAGACTGTCACTGCAGGAACTGAAACACCAGCGATCTTTTTATTTTTGAGTTTAAGCCCCTGGTGTTCCAGGACACTATTTTACAGATAGACATAGGGTCTTATAATAATACCTATATGAAGAGTAATTGCGGAGCGAACCCTGGCTACAGAGCCACAGGTTGGCCACCCACCACACCACCATACAGTAACAGGGCTACAGGATTCCCCTGACAGAATAGTAGATATATATTGCAAAAGGCGTACTGACACGTATTAGCATGTATATGTAAAAACTATAAAACACAAAACAAAATTAACCCCACCAACCCAACTAGAGGAGGCCCATGTCCCAAAACATAAAATGGCAATATGCCCATGTGGGGGCACGATGTGCAAGAGGGCACCGGAGCCCGGTCCTCTGGAGCACAGTACATAGACTGGATAGAGGAGTCTGGATATCAGAGCCAGTGCAGTTTACCAGCAGACGCTGGGGGCACAAACTTGGTGTTACAGAAACTATAGTGAACCAATAACAGTAATATGCAAGCTGTGGATACCAGCCAATGCTTCCACTTGCAAACACAGTACAGTTCCATAAAGCAGGTGAATATGCCACATAGCAGGCAGAGTGCCATTAGTGCAACCCAGGGGGACTCCAGGGCAACATAGAGAACAGGTCAGGACAGTGCAATATGTTGCATCCCCTTCCTCAGGCACTAGGCAATAGAACAGAACAGGTTGCAATTAGAACAAAGATCCAAGGGAGTAGGACGCAAACTGTGCAGCAAGGCCAGGGGGGCATTCAACACAGCACTCTTGGGGCGCTCTGCAAAGAAACTTTAGGATGCATTCATAGTGGCAGGTAACAGCATAAAAAAGCAGGCCCCGCAGGTAGGTCAGTAGTGTAAACAGGCAGCCTGACCACCCAAGAGCTCGATAAGAGAAGCCTCCAAAAGGAAAAGAAAAGGAGAGGTGTTCCCTACTGCCGGCGGACCGTCTCTATCCAGGAGGAGGTCTCCTCGGGGGAGGTGAAGAACCGTCTCCCATCCTCCACCTGCAATCTAGCTGGAAATCGCATGCTATATGAGGCCCTTTGCACGCAATTTGGCCTGCACTGAATCAAACGACTTGGATTGGTGCTGGGTCTCCACAGAGTAGTCAGGGAAAATTATAAGTTTAGCATTTTCTTACTTTAACTCCCTGGCTTCCCACAATACCATGTCCCAGTCTTTGAAGTGCAGCAGCTTGAAAATAAACGTGTGGGGTGGGGAGCCCTGAGGGCCTCTTGCAGCAGGCATGCAAATGGCCCTCTCTACAGTGAAGAAGGGGGAGAAGCGAGTCCTAGGCAAAGGCACCGCGAGGAGGTGCTCTGTAAACGCAGTTGGGTTAGTACCTTCTGCTCCCTCCGGGAGGCCGATGATCCGCAGATTATTGCGCCTATTTCGGTTCTCAGCATCTTCAGCGCGACTTTCCAGGGTTTCCACTTTAAGTTTCAGGGTATGCAGGTCCTCAGTGTGTTCCCTAATGGTATCCCCCACTGCAGAGACCCGCTGCTCCACCTCCACCACCCGGCCACGGAAGGAGTCCAGGTCCCGGCGGATAAAGTCCACATTGGTCTGCAGTTGGTCTATTTTACCCATAAGTGCCACTTGGCCAGTGGCAATTGTCTGCATGGCAGCCGCAATGTCTGCCACCGTGGCAGGGGAGGAATCTGAGGCCTCTGTTTGAGACGCCATGTGCGCGGTGATGGCGGCCTGCCCTCTGGTTCTAGCTCTATCCAGGGAAGCC
The DNA here is from genome assembly GCF_042186555.1 of Aquarana catesbeiana. Classification (NCBI taxonomy): domain Eukaryota; kingdom Metazoa; phylum Chordata; class Amphibia; order Anura; family Ranidae; genus Aquarana; species Aquarana catesbeiana. The sequence goes on from NC_133334.1 coordinate 233,712,532, forward strand.
GCTGCTGACTAGGAACGGCAGGATTTACCGCTGGGCATGTCCCGGAGCCTCCGCTGTCCACAGCCCAATTACAGCCTAAGCACTGGGAAAAAGCAGGATATAATCGGCCAGACTCCTGGAGCTCAGTTACAGAGCTTCCTCTCCTGTCGCCATTTTGGACACGCCCCCTTGCCGCTGCTTTTAAAATTCAACATCAAAACAGTGGGGGTTATTTACTAAAGGCAAATCCACTTTGCACTGCAAGTGCACTTGGAAGTAAAGTCGCTGTTGATCCGAGGGGGACATGCAAGGAAAATAAAAAAAATAGCATTTTAGCTTGCACATGATTGGATGATAAAATTAGCAGAGCTTCCCCTCATTTCTGATTTACCCCTTAGATTTAGAGCGACTGCACTTCCAAGTGCACTTGCAGTGCAAAGCATATTTGCCTTTTGTAAATAACCCCCAGTGTTACGGACTTCTAAATGCTGGATTTCACTATATAAGCTCAGTTTACTGTTAAAAATAACTGTGAAAAGCAAGACTCCAGTGGGTGTATAAGGATGTCCGCTTGCAGGCTTCTAACTCTAGGCTTACTGCGAACGATTGCAGGTGTATCAAGATGGCCACGAGGCAACATCACTTCGGCTGCACATCGCGCATGCGCAGTAGGCCGGGTAGCGGCTTTCCGATGAGTAGCGGGTATCTGATAGAACACCAACATCTTGTTCACCCATGTAGTTCTGGTCTTAATTTTTGTGGAATGAAAAGGCAAAAAAGATGATCTAATCTGCTTAAATTGGCCAAGCTGGTGGGGGTGAGCTGTATTTTTTTTTGAAGCAGAGGCCCTAGAGAACAAAATGGTGGACGTTGCATATTTTTATGTCACACAATTGTTGGGAAAAAAAATACCCTTTCATGAATTTTAATGCACAAAAACACAATATTGCCCAATAAATATAAAAGATGATGTTATGCCATGTAAATAGAACCCAAACATGTCATGCATTAAAATTGCGCCTGTCCGTGGAATGGTGCCAAATTACGGTACCTAAAAATCTCTATAGGCAACGCTTTAAAAGCCTTTACAAGTTACAAGCTTACAGTACACACACACACACACACACACACACATTATTGCTCTCGCTCCGACGTTCGCGGCGATTTCTCACATGTGTGGTGCGAATGCTGTTTACATGTGCGAGACCTACGTACGCATTCGCTCGTGAGCACGTAAGAATGGGGGTGCTTTAAAAAGGTTTACTGCTTTTTTAACACTGTACCTTTAACTTTGTTTTTTCATTTAATCATCTTTATGGCTATTACAAGGGATGAACAACATCCCTTGTAATAGCATGAGCCATGACAGGTCCTTTTTATAGAGAGATCTGGGGTTTATTAGACCTCAGATCTCTCCTCTGGCCTCCAATGCAGCTGATCAGACACAGATTGGTCTGATCAGTTGCTTTACTGGCCGTTATCGGCCAGGTAAACAAAGAACCGAAACACCCCCTTCTGCTCCCTGTAAACATAATCCCGCAGCTCGTAGATTATGGGAATGCATGCCTGGAGTGGTGTGAATTTGTTTAGCCACTTCGACTACTTTTATTTTGTGCAGGATCGCTGGCCATAAAAAAATGATATCTCAATCATTGCTACAGCTGCAGCTATGACCCAAATATCGCCCATCCCATTCGAGGACATTTATAAACGTACAGCAGAGAAGTGGTTAGAATATGCATTTATCAAAGGCACTAATGGTTCAATGATAATGGTTACCCCTAATTACCTGAAACCATCTGTATCCATGGATCCAATGTAAGTGAAGATAAGCCACAAGGAAAGAGGCCACTACATGTCTGGAGTAATTGCACATCCAACCGGTAAGCCAGAGTTCTCTCATGGCAGCATCTACCAGAGGGTATCCAGTCATCCCTTTCTGCCAGGCTCGTAGATGGCTCCGATCACTGCTCCAGCGCTGACTCTGGAATAATAAAAATGATTTTATCACCGAGAAATGTAAAGCAATAATACAGCTATACAGCCAAGTCTGTGAATTAAAAGAACTATAAGAGGGAATAAAAACAGATCGAAAAGATTCTGGCATGCCCTGCTGCCCTCTATCCACAATGGTATGGATGGGTTGCTAGCTAGATGGCATGAGGATGTCCCAGTGCTTGGTAGTGAGGACATCGGGGATTATCCCATGTCTCCACTAAGGACTGATCAATTCAATTTAAACTTATTCATAGAATATGAATTGCACAGAATTTACCCCCTCTACCCCTTCGAGATGCTGGAGATGCATGGCTGATCTGAATACTTTCATTCATACTTTCTGGATTTGTCCGGTTATCCAGAGGTTCTGGGGTGACTAAACTTGTTTTATTATTAAACTAACAACTATTCCAGCAGTGGCAGCCCCTCCATTAGGGGCGCTACCTCCCTATCCATGTGTCTGGCCCCTAATCTACATTAGGGGCGATGGATGCATGGATTCCAATGTGGGGGGGTGTTTTTATTTTTTTTTTTTTAAGCACGTGATTAGAGCCAGAGGCTCTAATAGGCTTAAAAAAAGGGTGGGCTCAGGGCGCAGAGCACTGCGCTCCAAGCCCACCTAGTTGTACGACAATAGAGAATGAATATTCGCTATTCTCACACTGATCCTCCTCCCGGCCAATCAGGAAGCGGGTCGTGAGACCCGTCACCCGATTGGCTGAAAGGACAGGTGATTCTGTTGGACGCCTAGGAGGAGGGGGGAGGAGATGCACGGTGGAAGCCACCGAGATGCAGAGGAGGAGGAGATGCCGGTCTGTCACAGCGCTGCCCGCCCGGGTGCGACGGCAAGAACCCCGGGGTGCGGAGTGACAGGACTGAGCTGGAGAAGCGGAGGTGGTGGTTGCGAGGAGGGCTAGGATGTGTCAGGAGCACTCGCCATAATGTGCAACTCTGCACTTACTGTATCTCCGAGTTTGCCTTGTTTATGCCATGGTTTTAAAAGTTTCTTCCTCTGCTTTTTTTTGTCTTCAGTTCTACTTTAAGCCCAGGTTCACACTGAGTTGCGGGAATGAAGTCGTGCGAGTGCAGCTGAGCACGATTTCACTCCCGCATGTCAGTCCCAAATTCGGCCGCGATACACACACACACACACACACTTTATATATACAGTGCCTTGAAAAAGTATTCATACCCCTTGAAATTTTTTACATTTGGTCATATTACAACCAAGAACGTAAATGTATTTTATTGGGATTTTATGTGATAAACCAACACAAAGTGCCACATAATTTTGTGTGGAAGAAGTGGAAGGAAAATGATGAATGGTTTTCAGATTTTTTGTTACAGATAGATATGTGAAAAGTTTTCTTCTAAGATTGTCCTGTATTTGGCTCCATCCATCTTCCCATCAACTCTGACCAGCTTTCCTGTCCCTGCTGAAGAAAAGCATCCCCACAACATGATGCTGCCACCACCATGTTTCACAGTGGGGATGGTGTGTTCAGGGTGATGTGCAGTGTTAGTTTTCCGTCACACATAGCGTTTTGCTTTTAGGCCAAAAAGTTAAATTTTGTTCTCATCTGACCAGAGCACCTTCTTGCATGTTTGCTGTGTCCTCCACATGGCTTCTCGCAAACTACAAATGGGACTTCTTATGGCTTTCTTCTTGCCACTCTTCCATAAAGGCCAGATTTGTGGAGTGCACAACTAATAGTTGTCCTGTGGACAGATTCTCCCACCTGAGCTGTGGATCTCTGCAGATCCTCCAAAGTTACCATGGGCCTCTTGGCTGCTTCTCTGATTAATGCTGATTAATGCTGTGTTTAGGTGAACGGCCATGTCTTGGTAGGTTTGCAGTTGTGCCATACTCTTTCAATTTTTGGATGATGGATTAAACAATGCTGAATGAGATGTTCAAAGCTTGGGATATTTTTTTTTCATAACCAAACCCTGCTTTAAACTTCTCCACAACTTTATCCCTGACCTGTGTGGTGTGTTCCTTGGTCTTCATGATGCCGTTTGTTCACTAAGATTCTCTAACAAACCTCTGAGGGCTTCATAGAACTGCTGTATTTATACTGAGATTAAATTACACACAGGTAGACTCTATTTACTAATTAGGGGACTTCTGAGGGCAATTGGTTCCACTAGATTTTAGTTAGGTGTATCAGAGTAAAGAGGGCTGAATACAAATGCACACCACACTTTCCAGATATTTAATTTGTAAAAGTTTTGAAAACCATTTATCATTTTCCTTCCACTTCACAATTATTTGCCACTTTGTGTTGGTCTATCACATAGAATCCCAATAAAATAAAAACATTTTGTTGTAACATGACAAAATGTGGAGAATTTCAAGGGGTATGATCACTTTTTAAAGGCACTGTATCTTCATCATATTTGCTGTAGACACACATGCATTGAGAGAGGTTAGGTACACATTCTGATAACACAATGGCTCTATCAATCATGTACCTTGTATGCAGGCCTGACAGGTTCCACATGCATGTCTGGAAAGAGGACAAGCAACCAGTAAGACAGGTCCCGCCAGGCCAGCTTCCTTAAGAACTTTGGCACGCTTTTTTTGGTAAAGTATGCTTCATGCAGCACTGTCCTCGGGCTAATTTGACCAAAGTGGAGATAAGGGGAAACGTGGCTGGTGTATGGTTTATCTGCTCGCCCAGACTCCTTATCGTAGTGTTTTATACCTAGAAATAAGAGACAGTTTATTATTTTATTGGATAGGAAGTAAGGTACCCAACACAGGTAATCTACTGACATAATTTGTTGTTGGTTATTTGGGGTAAGATATATTGCCATAAAAATACACCCCTTAAGTTTGACCTATGATCTTTACCAGCCTCTCTGGAGGGAGGGGGGGAGTAAAATAAAAACTCCCTTAGATTTTTAGTTTTCTGTCCCAGGGTTTTGCTGCTCATACCTTGTAGAGCTGAGGTTTTGATGCTGAAAAGGTAAGTATAATTTTTTTGGGGGGTAATCCATCATTTAGGAGTAGATTGATGTTATTGTAAGGCCTAGGATTAAAGAGTGTTTGTGAGGGTTGGTGTTTATATTAAAGTGATTGTAAAGGTTTTTTTTTTAAATAACAAAACTGTTGTTATACTTACCTGCTCTGTGCAAAGGTTTTGCACAGAGCAGCCCCGATCCTCCTCTTCTTTGGGTGCCCCCACAGAGAGCAGCTTTCCATGGGGGCACCCGTGCTGTGTCCATTGACACAGACAGCAGGACTTGACCCCGCCCCCGGCTCATGTGTCACTAGATTTGATTGACAGCAGCAGGAGCCAATGGCTCCTGCTGCTATCAATCTATCCAACAAGGACACAGGCAGCAGCTGGAGCTACTGGGCTCGTCGCTGGAACAAACAGGTTCAGGTAAGAAAAAGGGGAGCAGCTGCAGCACAGAAGGTTTTTTACCTGAATGCATAAAATGCATTCAGGTAAAAAAACCTTGAGACTTTGCAACCCCTTTACAAGAGTTTCAAGAAAATGTACTTGCCATCTTCAAGGAAATTTCCTAAACAAATATAAGCACCATCTTCACTGAAGTCCCAGGATTTTTTGATAGTTGCTGCCCAGTCTATCTGTACAAACACAAAAAAAGACACAATTTAAGTTTCACAGAGGTGTGAATGGTTATGTGGCTTGAGACAGTGTCACATTTTCTGTACTATTAAAAGCAAAAATTTACCCATAACAACTTGATAAAAAAATAATGTTCTTTAGCAAGGAACTTACGTTCCACATTAATAATTATACTACCAAAAATTAGTGTGTGCTGTAAATTGCTTCCAGCGTTGCTCCTGTTTCTTCTTGCTGGAGGCTGCCATTTTGCTGAAGCCCAGAGCCCCTTAATAGCAGTAAATCTTTAGGGTGTCAGCAGATTGGCCTCTAGATTTTCAGCAGTGCCAAAAAAAAGAGCAACTGAGCATGTGCAGAGCAGGGTAGAGACAGAGTATTGATGGATTTTAAACTGTATAGGCACGTTTAATGTTTATGTAGCTATACCTGGAAAAGGGGCCAGCCTGAAGTGATCTAGCAGTACATAAAGTGGTTCTAAAAAGCCTTAAGGTTTTTTTTTTTAACACCTTAACCAATTAAGCCCCCGGCCATTTAGCTGCCCAAAGACCAGAGCACTTTTTGCAATTTGGCGCTGCGTCGCTTTAACTGACAATTGCGCGGTCGTGCGACGTGGCTCCCAAACAAAATCGACGTCCTTTTTTCCCCACAAATAGAGCTTTCTTTTGGCGGTATTTGATCACCTCTGCGGTTTATATTTTTTGCGCTATAAACAAAATAAGAGCGACAATTTTGAAAAAAAAAAAAAAAAAAAAAAAAAAAACACATTTTCCTCAGTTTAGGTCAATACGTATTCTTCTACATATTTTTGGTAAAAAAAAAAAAAAATAAGCATTGATTGGCTTGCGCAAAAGTTATAGCGTCTACAAAATAGGGGATAGTTTTATGCCATTTTTATTAATAATTTTTTTTTTTTACTAGTAATGGCGGCGATCAGCAATTTTTATCATGACTGCGACATTATGGCGGACAGATCAGACACTTTTGGCGCGATTTTGGGACCATTCACATTTATACAGCGATCAGTGCAATTAAAAATGCATTGATTACTGTGTAAAATGTGACTGGCAGTGAAGGGGTCAACCACTAGGTTAACCACTAGGTGGCGCTGTAGGGGTTAAGTGTGTCCTAGGGAGTGATTCTAACTGTGGGGGGGGCTACGTGTGTCACGACACTGATCACCGCTCCCGATCACAGGGAGCGGTGATCAGTGTCCTGTCACTAGGCAGAACAGGGAAATGCTTGTTTACATCAGTATTTCCTCATTCTTCCTCTCAGTGAGACAATCGTGGGTATCCCCGCTGACATTGAGTCCACGGGACCCGTGATCACACTCACGGAGGTCACAGCGGGCGCGTGCACGTGCAAACCGCTTCTTAAAGGGCAACGTACAGGTACGTTAATCTGCCTGTACGTGCCCCTCTGCCGACGTATATGGGCGTGAGCCGCTCGGCATGCGGTTAATGCATTCTATGCATTAAAGTAAAAAAAACTTCTGTGCTGCAGGTTCCCCCCCAGCTACCCCCCCCCCCCCCCCCCATACTCCCCTGAGACCGATCCTGACCCTGCGATGTGCATGAGAGCAGCGGCTGTCTCCCTCCTCACTGAGCAGATTAATAGCAGGCAGAACCATTGGCTCTCGCTGCTGTCAATAAAGTGCTGTGACACAGGGGCGGGACCAAGCCGCCTGGTCTGTGTCAACGGACACAGACAGGGTGGCTTGGGAGCGAGTCTGCACAAGTGCAAGTACCCCCATAGAAAGTGGCTTTCTATGGCGGCACTCACCGAAGAGGAGGAGCCTGGAGTGCTGGCATGGGACCCCAGGAGAGGAGGATTGCACAGAGCAAAAAAGTATAACACATTTTTTTTTTTTAAATAACAAAACACTGAAGGTTTGACGTTACCTTAATTTTCTGACTAAAGTTCCATTTTAATACTTCCTTTGAATAACATACAATGTAGCTGGAATCAAGTTAAAGCCCAGCTATAGGTACCTTCATTTTTATAATTTCAGGTGGCTTCATATTTTTTTTCCTCTACTCTTTATACACTAACTTTTTCTTTTCATGTAAGCTTGTTAACCCTGCAAGCTCTGCTCATTTAGTGTAAACACTGCACAAGCAGAGAGAGGGATGTGAACTGTCTGTTGAGAGCTAACATCCTGTACAACAAGGTCACACTTGGCAGGAATCTGTGGCAGTTTTCTATATAGAAATTTGTCGCATTCCCCCCTGTTAATTACTGGCAGACCTGCCCTAGTTTCTATTCCACTCTGAAATAGAAACTGGAGCAGGTGGCGCAGACACACCTGAAACAGGTCTATCTGCCTAAATAATCTGGTGCACGCCACGCCTGCCACTTTCCTGCACCATTATATTGTCGCTGGAAGCTTAGTTAATTCCCCAGATTGTATTTAGCTGGCTGCAGGTTCTTCATAGCCTGTGCTTTGTGAATGTTAAAACACGGGAGGTAGTTGGAACTACACCAAATCTGGTGTCTGTTAGATACCTTACCGATGCATCAGGAAACCAGAAGTACAGCTCTTGCTGTGCTTTTTGAGAGGCAGTTGCATACAGCATTTAGAATTAAAAATATGAATGCATTTAAAAATATAAAAATCAAGGTTCTAGGGCAGTGATGGCCAACCTTGGCACCCCAGATGTTTTGGAACTACAATTCCCATGATGCTCATGCACTCTGCAGTGTGGTTGAGAATCATGGGAAATGTAGTTCCAAAACATTTTGGGTGCCAAAGTTTGCCATCACTGTTCTAGTGTATAAAATTATATAAAACATCTGCTAACTTACCACAGTGCCATCCTTCCTTCGAGGCATTTTTGCCAAATCCAGTCTGTCCAACTCCAGTGAGTCAGGCCAGCATGATGGGAGAGGAAGGCTTGTGGGAGCCTCCAGGGGGTCTCCTATTGGAGAAGAGGAGTTCCTTTCACAGCAGCTCATGAAATGACTCACAGAGCCGATACCTAGAAAATAAGGAAAACAGCGTTTTTTTATGAGAGTTGACTAAGAAGGAACATGACCAAGACCTAAAAGGCTCCAAAAGGTAACATTAGTGCAGAATGTCACCAAGATAAAGCTCCACCCCTCCTGACACCAAGCACCACCCTCTTATATTTCAACTGTCAAGTGCCAGGGTCTCTACTGCCAACTAAGGCACGGTTATTGGACTGTTAAATGGCAGGAGGCGGGGCTTAATTACCGCTCCATGTACAACCTGGCTCTAGGATCCAAGGTGCCCGCAGAATACAGATTGATTTGAAGAATAACAGAACTTCTGGGCACCACAGGGTGCTGCTACTTTTCAAGCTAGGTCACAACTATGGAAAGTAGGATTCCGGCGCTATATTGGTGAAGCAAGTCTAAAGATTTGACGTTATATGCAATATTATCTTCTACACCCTTTCTTCACACCACCTTGTGCCTTCACGTTAAAAGATTTCCATTTTGGTGACACCAAGCTCTTTCTAATATCAACCTTCAGAATTTTCTATGCAACTTGATATATAAAATAGCAAGCTATAAGTAATTTTGCTGAAATGAAGACAATTTCTATTAAAACCTTTGTAAAAATACATAAGATAACAGAAGGTGGGGTTGTTCATTTGCTTGAGGTCTTCCTTTATTGCCCAATTGAACTTTTAGTTTAACGGGGAGTTCCACCCAAAAGTGGAATTTCTGCTTATTCATCTCCTTCCCCCTTCAGGTGCCACATTTGGCACCTTTCAGGGGGGGGTCCCCTTCCCCACTTCCATCGAACCTCGCTGCGGAGAGGTACATCAGAAGTCTGGCCCCCTCCTCCTTTCTCCGCCGCCGGACCAATTGGAATGCGCAGCAGGGAACCAAGCATGAAGCCGAAAGGCAATGGTGGCGCCTGCACCCAACAGATCATCTGTGGTGCCGACATCGCGGGCACCCTGGACAGGTAAGTGTCCATGTAAGTCAGCAGCTGCAGTATTTGTAGCTGCTGACTTTAAATTTTTCATAGGGTGGGCGGACCTCCGTTTTAAATCCACTAAATCCAATTCAGGTGCATCAAAAAAAAAAAAAAGGTGGTACACTTCAGTTTATTTTATATCCAGCAACAGCCTGAGTAAAAAAAGCCTGTCTATTGCCAACATGCTGCTCCCTACGTGGAAGCAGTAGGCTCTCTTACAGAGGCCAGGGGCCCCCTGCTGAGTCAGAGCTAGAGCTCTCTAAATGGGCAAAACATGCTGATTGGAGAGCTCTGGTTCTGACCCAGCAGGGGACATGCAAGACTTCTGCAGAGATACTACTGCTTCCATTTCTCTGGCAGAGAACAGACTTTTCTACTTGGGATGCAATAACTTTTTAAAGAAAAATACTCTTCTGTTTTGATGAACCTGGAATGTTCATGTGAAACTAAAGGTCCAGTTGGGCTTTAAAATAGGTCTGTTTTTTTTTTTTTAGTTTGGGATGGAGCAAGAAAGGGTTAGAAGGTTTTATTGGAGCCTGTGTCTTCACCAGGGAAATTCATCCTCTCTACTTGTCCTGGTAACCATGGTCATCACAATGGAAAGAGGGGAAATCAAGTTGCTTGATCGGTTGACAGCTAAGAATGGATTTCCCTCACTTTGGAGAGATTTCCTCTTCCTTCCTGTTGTGTCTCACAGGAAGTGAAGAGAAATCTCCCCAATGAGACACAGGATGGAAAAACTTAATCTGAATGGGGTTTTAGCACTTCCCTAGTCTAACTTAAAATGGTTGTAAAGCCACTTGTCATGTCCCTACAAGCCCCTCTGTTAGATAACATGTGCCCCACTATATGTCCTTTATTTAAAAAAAAAGAAGCAGATTTCTACCTTATATCAGAGCCTCTCCCAGCACTCACGTGACTCCTCGGCTCTCTTCTCTCCCTGTCTGACAGCTACAGCGGGAGGGGCTGTGAACTCCCGCTGACGTCAGCCAAGAGGAGGGGAGGGGAGGAGGAAAAAGGCGAGGAGTAACGTGAGCACCGGGAGACGCTCTCAAAGAAGGTAGAAATTGGCTTTTTTTTTAATAAAGGACATACAGTGGGGCACAGGTTATTATCTAACAGAGTGGATTGTAGGGACATGACACTGTTAGCAGCAGGAGGGGAGAATCATAGAGCATGATTTACATGCTTTAAAAGGAACAGGATCCATTTTTGTAGGGTTACAAACACTTTAAACTAAGTTTTGATTATATATATATATATATATATATATATATATATATATATATATATATATATATATATATATATATATATATATATATATATATATATATATATATATATATATATATATATATATATATATACACACACACACACACACTCACACTTAAACCCTTTTACTGCCACTAGTAAGTAAAGGGGGATTTATACACATTCCTGGCTCTTACAGCAGCTGGAAGTGTGTGTACACTTCACAATTCAACTGTCAGCTTTCTAATAAAAGCAATCAGACGGTTGTACAGCTGCCCAATCGCTTTCACTGACCCCTGGACAATATTATATCACATAGGGGACTTTTTTCCCCTATGTGATAAAGTTTTGAAAAAAAGCATATAAAAAAAAAAAGTCACACTTAAGAACTTAACCCCCCCCCCAAAAAAAAAAAATATTATATATTATTAATAATAATAATACTTTCCAGCCTGTCCTACCCCCATGTACATACAAACATAAGAACAGCCATCAAGAGCACCTACAAATGAAACCATTGCTAAATATCACACACACACGCAATAACCTTAGGGTCATTATTCACAGGGGTCTCTAAAGCGTCACCTGTGGAAAATATAGGGTACCAAATTTTGTCATAGTTTTATGGGCATGCACAATTTTAAAGCTTGACATATTGGGTATTTTTTCGGCGCGCTCTTATTTTTTTATAATTGGCCAATATTAATACTTTGCTTTTTTGTGAGCCCAAAAATTAACTGTTGCACAAACTATTGTACAACATAAAAAAATGACAACTGTATTTTCCGGGGTCTTTGCTTCCAGTAAATATATAGGGGGAGATTTACTAAAATTGGAGTGTGCAAAATCTGGTATAGTTCACCATAGAAACCAATCAGCTTCCAGGTTCTATTGTCAAAGCTTAAAGTGATTGTAAAGGTTTTTTTTTTTTTTTTTTTTTTTAAATAACAAACATGTTATACTTACCTGCTCTGTGCAAGGGTTTTGCACAGAGCGGCCCCGATCTTCCTTTTCTGGGGTCCCCCGGTGACGCTCCTGGCTCCTCCTCTTCTTGAGTGCCCCCATGGAGAGCCGCTTTCCGAGGCATCGACAGCTGATCCCGGTCAACGCAGAGGGAGTTGACATTTCCCTTCGGCGTGTCTTCCGGGTTCGCTGTGAGTGACCGCAGCCGCGATGTCGTCATTCCCTCGCATGCGCACGGGAGACTTCTTTCAGGCAAGGTCTGGCAGTGTCTGCCGGATCTTCAGCCGGACCTTCACAGCCCATGTGCCGCTGACGTCAGCAGCTGCATGCAAAGTGAATATCTCCTAAACCGTACAGGTTTAGGAGATATTCATTTTACCTACAGGTCGGCCTTATTACGGGCTGACCTGTAGGTAAAAATACAAAAAAAAAAAAAAAAAAAAAGAAAGAAGGGTGTACAACCACTTTAATCCTCATGGCATGGAGCCAATCCTAATCAATTGGGGTAATTCTGCCTTCAAAAAGTGCAGCAAAATTCTCTTCTGTACGACTTCTTTCTATTCCATGTAAAAGACACGTATGCTCGCGTGGGTGTGTGTAAGGTGGGAGAGAAGAACACAGGGGTTAGTCACAGTTCTTTGAACAATAAAATAAAGTGGGCTCTGTGAATCCCAGCAAGCGGTATAATTTTTACTTTTGTAAAGAGTTTTTTTTTTTTTTTTTAATCATAAGCAGACTGGCACCAATACCAATTACCATAGCGATGAATGATCTATATTTAAACACAAAGTTTGAAATGTAAAGGCATACTTCACACCATGAAATCAGAATAGTAGGCAGAAAGCAATGAGCAACAAGCAGTCATTTACTATGATTTTTTTTAACCATTAGAGTCAAGGCGCTGTTTAAAACGGTGCCTAAACAGCCCCCCAACCATGCAATAGATTATTAGAAGTAATTTACTGCTGCATAGCTCCATGGGGGGGTATGAATCAGGTCTCCACTGACCAAATGAAAAAAAGAAAAAAGAAAAAAAAAAAAAGAAAAAAAAAAAAAAAAACAAAACCTCACAATGAATCCCAATGCTCACTGCACAAGTACCAAATGCACAAATATATGAATTATGTCATTTACATTTTTTCTTGATCCTAAACCAGTGAAAAGGTCGCCATCATGATAATTTGTGCCCTCATCAACCTTATCCTAAAGATTACACCACAACAATTGACACAAACTGTTTTTTTCCCTGCGTGTATTGCAATGTAGTGTTGATAGAGTATTAAAGCTCTCCTAAGGTAAAACGCATATTTGTTTTGAGCTTTACCATTCCTCTATTTAACATAGAAGTCATGCTAATGTGATATTTTAATCAGCAGACTAGGTTGATTACATTTACATTTTATGGTAAATATAAGGGGTTGCACAGATTACATTTTGCTTCAGGCTACAAAACGCTCAGGATGTGAACAGGGGCCATTTTAATGAATGGGATTTTGTTTGTTGCAGCATTTTTTCTGGCGTTTTACGAGCTGAGACCCCCCAGGTGTAAATGCAGCCTAATGACTTAAAGAGGATCTGCAAAGAGGAGAGGGACAAAATCCCTCCTGAGATGTGTGCCAACCTGGTGGCCAACTACAAGAAACGTCCGACCTCTGTGATTGCCAACAAGGGTTTTGCCAAGTAGTAAATCACGCTTTGCGAAGGGGTCAAATACGTATTTCACTCATTAAAATGCAAATCAATTTAGAACTTTTTTGAAATGCGTTTTTCTGGATTTCTTTGTTGTTATTCCGTCTCTCACTGTTAAAATAAACCTATCTTTAACCGCTTGCCTCCCGCCGACTGTCATATGACAGCCAGGGGGCGCAACACTTGTTCTGGGAGAGCGTCATATGACGCCCTCGCCTTCCTGGCCCACGAGGGGGCGAGTGCGCGCCACCGGCGCTGCTTGTGTCACTGGGGACCCGATGTGCGCGCCCGGCAGCCGCGATGTCCGCTGGGCACCCGTGATTGCCCAGTAACACAGCAGGATCGTGGATCTGTGTATGTAAGCACACAGATCCACGTCCTGTCAGGGGAGAGGAGACCAATGGTGTGTTCTCAGTACAGAGGGAACACCGATCAGTCTCCTCCCCTTGTGAGTCCCCTCCCCCCACAGTTAGAATCACTCCCTAGGAAACATAATTAACCCCTCGATCACCCCCTAGTGTTAACCCCTTCCCTGCCAGTCACATTTATACAGTAATCAGTGCAATTTTATAGCACGGATCGCTGTATAAATATGAATGGTCCCGAAAATGTGTCAAAAGTGTCCGACATGTCCGCCGCAATATCACAGTCACGATAAAAATCGCGGATCGCTGCCATTACTAGTAAAAAAAAAATATATAATAATAAAAATGTCATAAATCTATTCCCTATTTTGTAGACGCTATAACCAATCAATATACGCTTATTGCGATTTTTTTTTACCAAAAATATGTCGAAGAATACATATCGCCCTAAACTGAAGAAAAAATTTGTTCAAAAGAAAAATTGAACATTTATTATAGCAAAAAGTAAAAAATATTGTGTTTTTTTCAAACTTGTCTCTCTTCTTTTGTTTATAGCGCAAAAAATAAAAACCGCAGAGGTAATCAAATACCACCAAAAGAAAGCTCTATTTGTGGGGAAAAAATGATCATCTGGGTACAGTGTTGCATGACTGCGCAATTGTCATTCAAAGTGTGACAGCGCTGAAAGCTGAAAAATGGCCTGGGCAGGAAGGGGGTGAAAGTGCCCTGTATTGAGGTGGTTAAGATCCCTTTCACACTGAGGCAGTTTTCATGCGTTTTAGCACTAGAAATGGTGCACGTAAAGCGCCTGAAAACTGCCTTCCATGCCACCTGAATGTGAAAGCCTGAGCGCTTTCACAGGGGGGGGCGGTGCGCTTGCGGGACGTTAGAAAAAGTCCTGCAAGCAGCATCTTTGGGGTGGTTTGGGAGTGCTGTATACGGCGCTCCCAAAAACGCCCCTGCCCATTGAAATGAATGGGCAGCGCTTCCGAAGCGTCGCAACACAAGCATTTTTTAACCCCTTCTTGGGCCACTAGCGGGGGTTAAAAGCGCTCCGCTAATGGCCGAAATGCGCCGTTTAAATGCCGCTAAGATGAGCGGCACTTTAGCGCCAATGCATGGGCGGCCCCAGTGTGAAAGAGGTCTAAAATGATATACTGATCGTTTTGACTGTCGCATGCCTGATGAAGGGGTCCTGTGAGGCTCCGAAACACTGCTGTTTGCTGTAACGATGTGGTCGCTTAATAAAGCTTTGGACCCATTTTTTGGAGACCCATGGTGTGCTGATGACATTCCAAAGGAAAAAACAGCCAGGATTTACGTGCCTATGTTGTGAACATTAAAAAGTAATTCATCCACAATGTCTACAGCTACAGAGGTGAACAAGGACTTATTTTTGGCTCCATGCACACTAGCGTTTTTTTAAGCTCCTTGAAGCTATTATTAGCATTTTGTTTTCTGCTCCTAGAAGCTAAATAGTGTTTTCCTATGTGCCCATGCTCACTACTTTAGGCCATTGACATTTTTTGCACTTTAGCATCTAGGAGCAGGAAAAAAAATGTTTTTTGTAGAGTTTTTTGGAGCGTTTTTCCAGCAGAAAACAAACGCTGAACGCAACCCAGTGCTACTAAAATGTTTCTAACAGCTTTTTTCAAGTTTTTTTTTGGTTTTTTCATGTGCTGTAAAAAAACGCTAATAAAATGCTAATGCTCCTAAAAGCTAATACAATGCTACTACAAGCTAGCACAAAAATGCTATTATCAGCATTTTTCATCCAGCGTTTTTTCTAGCGATTTTTGAGCTTATGAAAAACACTGTTGTGCATGGAGCCTAAATGTGCACAGCCTGAGCAGAGGTTCATCTGAAGCTGAATGTACATCATTAAAAAAAATAAGTACTCAGCAACATCTCCAGATAATTCTTATTAAAAAAAAGGACCCTATTGCAAAGTTTCATTCTAGTAGAATATTATTTAGAATGGAGTATAAATAAAAGGAGATTTGGCAAGCTTCATTAGCTCAAAAATATCAAAGACGACAGAAGCTTACATTCGCTATTAAAGTACACAAAGACACAATGCCCAATTAACAAGATTACTTCCCAAAATAGGATTGAAATCAAACTCCAGGCAGACTGCTACATGCACAGCTGCAAAACAACACTGTGCCCGCTTTTCGGAATTCTATTTCCAGTCTTGTGATCATGCATAAAATGCATGCAGGTTAAAAAAAAAAAAAAAAAAAAACAACCTTCAGCCCTTACAACCACTTTAATTCAAGCTCTACATTAAGGTAAAAAACCTTTAGTATGCAGCTTCCCCCCTCAGCCCCCTTTAGGCCCCTTTCACATGAGGCGGACTCCGTTTCTACGGAGCGAGCCTCGGTCCGCCGGCTCAGCGGGAGATCTGTCCGTTGATCTCCGCTGAGCAGGCAGATGACAGGTCCCTCTCTGCTCACTGAGCGGGGAGGGGCTTGTCAGGCGCCGCTGCCGCCTATGGAGGGATCGTATGAAAACGGACAGTATGTCCGTTTTCATCAGATCTCATCCGATAGCGACGGACCTGGACGTAGAGCCATCCGTCTGCTTTTAGCGGATCGGACAGGGTCGGATGTCAGCGGACATGTCTCTGCTGACATCTGACGCTCCATAGACTAACATGGAGCGCCCGTTCAGGTCCGCCGTCAAAACTGACAGGCGGACCTGAACGGTCCGATCGTGTGAAAGGGGCCTTATACTTACCTGAGCCCGATTTCAATCAAGCAATGTGCACAAGAGCAGAGGCTCCAATGCAATACTCCCAACGCACACGTTCCTGCACAAACGGCTGCATCTTAAATTGGGTGCTGAAATGACCAATGGCTGGAACCGACTGCAATCATGAGAAGGAAGTGTCACCAGCACACCAGGATCTCCAAAATTGGGTCCAAAATTTTAATCACATAGTATTAAAAAAAGAAATAGAAGCGACGTTTCGGAGCCACGAAGGACCCCTTCATCCGGCATGTGACACATGCCGGATGAAGGGGTCCTGTGTGGCTCCAAAACGTTCCTTCTATTTAATTTTTTTGATACTATGCGATTAAAATTTTGGACCCAATTTTGGAGATCCCGGTGTGCTGGTGACACTTCCTTCTCAAGAGCAGAGGCTCTCTCCCTCTTTGATGGCTCAGACACAGCAGTGGAAGCAATTGGCTCTCGCTGCTGTCAATCACAACCAGTGATGAGGAAGCAGGGGGCGGGGCCAAGCCACTCCCTGTGTGTCTTATGGACACACAAAGCCAGCTTGGGAGCAAACCTGCATGAGTGTCGCAAACGACTTGGCGGGGCACGAGCCAGGAGCGCCGGTGGGGGACCCCAGAAGAGGAGGATCGAGGCAGCTCTGTGCAAAACCATTACACAGAACAGGTAAGTGTATATATATATATATATATATATATAAATTTAAACCTGAATGTTTAGAATCACTTTGAAATGACCATAAATCGCTGTGTCAATTTCCCCAACTAGTGAGCAACTGATTGCCCATGGAATGTCTGCTTCCATCATAGTCTTCTCAGACAGTACTTTGCTTTATCCTTACCTCGTAGTCCAACACCCTCTGTACTGACTGAATACGGTTCATATAGGCAGTAGGAGTGGTATCTTGTAAAGGTCACGCCATGTTTCTTCAATGTCTCTGATAGAAGATCATCTCTGTGTTTTAACCAAGGCTCATACACTGCATTCACTAGGACTGTGCCTGCCCCCGTCTCCTGCACAAGGCCTACAAGTTCATCAACACAAGAATCGTTCACTCGGAAGACTATGTGGCTGCCATAGCTCTGTTCCAGAGACAGATTGAGGTTGAACAAAGCATGGTGAAGCCAATATTTGCTCGCTCCGCCAGTGGCCAGTGTGAAGTTCTGACCCGTCTCCTCGCTCAAACTCCACAGGAAGACAGGAATGATGGGAGCTCCCAGCTCCAAGGCAGCAATTAAAGCTGGATTATCATGGAGTCGGAGGTCTCTCCTAAACCAAACAACCACTGGTTTCACCAATACCGGATTTTTTGGAACCAATGAGTTTTTCTTTCTTCGGCTCCTTCTGCTCCTTTTCATCTTGTCTGCCTTGGTGATCGGGGATTGGATTTGAAAAACGGCCATCCCATCACAGTTCAGAACACAATCCTCCGGTTCTGGTTGGCCGGTATACAAGCTGTCCAAGTGGTCTGCAGTCCGAAGTTTTGAAAGGTTTTTGGAAAGCTCTACAGTGGTCAAGTCATCATGGACTTTCTTGCATTTAGCATTAGTTGAGGGTTTTTGGTCACCATTGCTGTTTAGGACAGGGGATTTTTTAGCAGCTTCTGCAAACGAGATACTAGAACTGGAGACAGGATCTTGAATTGTGCAGCCAGGGCCAGCAGAAGACCGGGCTTCCTCAAGAGATAATGCTATTGCAATCTCCAGCTCCTCCTCATAGGTGGGCAAGTCAGAAGGCCTCTACAGGGGAATAAGAAAAGATTCATTAAAGCGGAACTCCAACCAACCTAACAAAATAACGAATAGCTAATTCAAATGTAAAACAACAAAAACAGATTTTTATGCCGCGTACACAGGGTCGGACTTTTCGGCTACAAAAGTCCGACTGCCTGTCCGACAGACTTTCAACGGACTTTTGTCGGACTTGCGGCAGACTTTCTAACGAACGGACTTGCCTACATACGATCACACAAAAGTCTGACGGATTCGTACATGATGACGTACACCGGACTAAAATGAGGAAGTTGATAGCCAGTAGCCAATAGCTGCCCTAGCGTGGGTTTTTGCCCGTCAGACTAGCATACAGACGAGCGGATTTCTGGGTCCGGCGTAGTTACAACGTAAAGATTTGAAGCATGTTTCAAATCAAAAGTCTGTCAGATTTGCGGCTGGAAAAGTCTGCTGAAAGTCCGGGGAAGCCCACACATGATTGGATTGTCAGCCAGCTTTAGTCCGTCGGCGTCCGTCAGACATTTGTAGACGAAAAGTCCGACCGTGTGTACGCGGCATTACTGTAATATTCAGTTTCAATTCAGAGATTTCTCCTGCAGTATTTTATTCTGCCACTAGATGTCCTCAAGCAATCTGTTTTAGAACAAGTACCCTTTTGCCTCGTTTCCACTGAGCGGATCGGTTCGGTACAGTTTGGAAGGCCTAGAATGGTCCAGCCTATTCAGACGAGCATTTCCACTGCAAGTTGGAACACCAGGGGCCATACGTGGGTTTAGAAAAAATGCCTAGCATGGCGTCACACGTCCGCCAATCAGTGGAACGTATCGTAGCTCCGCCCTAACCAAACCGTACCATTTTCTATGGCCCCACATCTGAAGCAGGACCCAGAATGGTGCAGTTCGGTTTGGTTGTTTGGGCCGCTTTCATAATGGAAACACTCAAAATAGCGTATCGTACCGAATCGATCCGCTCCGCTCAGTGGAAACGAGGCATAAGTGTCACAACTCTTCGTTATCCCTCTAGTATATTGAACCCCTCATAAATTGTATAGAGGTCCTCAGTCTAGTGGCCATCACCACTGAACTCACTTCCTCTGTGAAACAAAAAGCACCACAGTGATGAGCTCATCTCCGTCACTCTGATCTCTTCTCCAATCAGCATGCTTCTTGTCAGCACATGAACTGACTGGCTCTTTGTGCTGCTTTTTCTTCTCACACTTCAGCTCTGCTGTATAGGGGCTGAAAGAGGCTGAAATCAGCTCAAATTCAGTTGCTTGCATTTAAAAATAATGTATTTAATTCAATAATGTATTCATGATTACAGAGCAGCATTCATTTTGGTTGTTTACATCTGCCTGGAGTTCAGCTTTGAAATCTCTAGGAATAAATACTGTGCATTGTATGTCATGATGCACCACATAGCTCTTGGATATAATTAGCAGATTACATTATTCAGTAGGTGCTGAATGTACTAATCCAGTGTTTTCCCTGAGGAGCTCTGTGAATGGGGTTTCTTTTTTTTTGTTTTTTGTTTTTTTTGTTTTTTACAGGGGTAGTAAAAATCAGGTGGTTGAGATGCTGAATAACCCCTTGCTGGCCCACCGCTGTACATTTACTGCAGCAGGTTGGCTCATACAAGCACAATCAAGTACCTGTACATCGCCGCTTTCTTCAAGGTCAGCTCATGCATGTGCTTGCGGACCCGGAAGACTGTGCTGTCATTGCCTGCAGCACAAGCCAATCAGCGGGTCCCAGTCGTTGATCAGCTGAGCGACTGACAAAAGAGAGCTCTGTGTTGGTAAACAACACAGGGCACGATGTGGCATTTTTTTTCTCCCTAATAAAAACGGGCACATTGTTAAGAACACATTTAACCCTTTGATCGCCCTAGATGTTAACACCTTCCCTGCCAGTGTCCTTAGTACAGTGTCAGGGTCAGTTAGTCAGCGTTATGCCCCGTACACACGGTCGGACATTGATCGAAAATTCCGACAACAAAATCCATGGATTTTTTCAGACGGATGTTGGCTCAAACTTGTCTTGCATACACACGGTCGCACAAAGTTGTCGGAAAATCCAATCGTTCCGAACGCGGTGACGTAAAACACGTACGTCGGGACTATAAACGGGGCAGTACCCAATAGCTTTCGTCTCTTAATTTATTCTGAGCATGCGTGGCACTTTGTCTGTCGGATTTGTGTACACACGATCGGAATTTAAAGGATCGGATTTTGTTGTCGGAAAATTTTATAGCCTGCTCTCAAACTTTGTGTGTCAGAAATTCCGATGGAAAAAGTCCGATGGAGCCCACACACGGTTGGAACTTCCGACAACACAATCCGATCGCACATATTCCGTCGGAAAGTCCGACTGTGTGTACGGGGCATAAGATTGCCTGCTGCACTATTGCAGTCCCGTTATAAGTTGATGATCACCACCATTAGTAGTTAAAAGAAAAAAAAAAACCTTCCAATATATATCCCATAGTTTGTAGACGCTTTGACTTTCATGCAAACCAATCAATATACACTTATTGAGATTTTATTTTTGCCAAAGACATGTAGCCGAATGAATTTTGGTCAAAATTTATGAAGAAATTTGATTTTTTTTTTTACTTTTTTATTGGATATGTTTTATATCAGAAAGTAAAAAAAAGTAGTTTTTTTTTTTTTCAATATTTTCTGTATTTTTTTTTTATATCGCAAACAATTAAAAAAAAAAAAAAAAAAAAAAAAAAAAACAGTGGTGATCATATACCACGAAAAGAAAGCTCCATTTGTGTGCAAAAAATTATATAAATTTTGTTTGGGTGCAGTGTTGCATGACCACACCATTACCAGAAAATTAGTGTATTGCTAAATAGGAAAAAATGGCCTGGTCATGAAGGGGGTGCCTCCTGACTGGTAAGCTGCAAGTTAACATGAGCAGAGTTCATGATAGAGGCCATGATTTGGGGTCTAATAGATCCCAGATCTTTCCATAAAGAGGACCTGTCATGGCCCATGCTATTACAGGGGGATGTTGTTTATCCCTTGCAATAGCAATAAAGTTGATCAAAAAAAAAGTTGAAGTTCCCCCCGTGCTAATGCACAAATGCGAACGCGCCCACAAGGCCCCACATGTGAGGTATCGCCACGAACGCCAGAGAGCAATCATTTTAGCACCAGACCTTCTGTGTAACTCTAAACTGGTAACTTGTAAAGGCTTTCAACCTCTTGGTGCAGACCGCGCGCAAATATGCGGCCTCTCAGCCGGTGGGCCTTGGCACGAAGTGGCTGCTTATTTGCATAACACATTGCAAAAAAAAGCTGTGCCGAGAGTGCACCCTGGCACAGTTACCGGCGGCTAACGGAAAGCAATCAGCAATCGTGATCTTTCTGATCATGTGACTGCCGTGACAGCCAATCACATGATCATAAACACCACCCCTCCGCCATCTGAAACCCCTTAAAGGCTTGGCAGGCTCCGGCACCAATGGGTTAAAGTGTTGCCTTTAGAGATTTTTTAGTTACTGTAATTTGGCACCGTTCCACAGGCAAATTATATATTAAAGCAGGACATGTTTGGTATCCATTTACCCAGCATAACATCATCTTTTATATTCTACCAAACAATTGGGTATTATATTGTGAGAAAAAGGATAGAAATTGGAACGGGACTTTACATGAGGCATGTTAAGGAGTTGATATGACGTTATTAAACAAGGGATAAATTAGATTAATTTTTGACATGACCAAATCAATGGTCCATGGTATGAAAATTATTATATCAAAAAGCAATAATATAGACTGAATAGTGTAATGACAAAGGATTTACATAGTAATATTCATATAAAATTATTTAATATAATTAATCACTGGACATGATGGAGTTGGTACAAAACTTTGTTCGATGTATTTTGTACCAACTCCATCATGTCCAGTGATTAATTATATTAAATAATTTTATATGAATATTACTATGTAAATCCTTTGTCATTACACTATTCAGTCTATATTATTGCTTTTTGATATAATAATTTTCATACCATGGACCATTGATTTGGTCATGTCAAAAATTAATCAAAATTCATCCCTTGTTGAATAACCTCATATCAACTCCTTGACATGCCTCATTTAAAGTCCCGTTCCAATTTCTATCCTTTTTCTCACACAAATTAGGAATGGAGGCATGTCATTGCTATATTTTGGTTGGGACAGGTCACAACTCCTTTTATATGGGTATTATATTGTGTTTTTGTGCATTGAAATGCATTAAAGTGTATTTTTTCCAAAAATAGTGTTTAAAAAAAACCAATGCGCGAATATTGTGCGACATATAAATATGCAATGCCCACCATTCTATTCTCTAGGGCCTCTGTTAAAAAAAAAAATTATATATATATATATATATAATTTTTATTTCTGAGGGTTCCAAGTTGTTTTCTAGCGAAAAAAAAAAAAAATGGTCTGGAAGTGGTTAATATCCCTTATTGGTAAAAAGATCAGAAAACATCCAACAGTGGCATCTAAGACTTCTAGTGAATTTTGTTTTTATCACCTTAGTCAGTCAGAGACTTTATAGCCAAAACACATTGGCAGTCTTGTATGCCATGATGGGATGTTTTCTGATCTTTACCAATACATGATATTAGGACTGTAAGCGGTCCCAGCATCTATTCTTGTTTGATGTACTTGGAGGGCTGACAGGTGCCCGGATCTTGAGCCGGCACTTCACGGACAATACTGGAGGAGTTCAGCATTTCTGTAAGTTTATATAACCTACAAGCATGGCTTTGGAGTGTGGGAGGAAACCCGAATACCCGGAGGAAACCCACACAGGTACATGGAGAGCATTTACACTCCAGGCAGAAAGCATCCTGGACAACTCCTGGATACCATCCAGAAAAGCAGGTAGTTGAGCCACATTTTTACTACCCCCCCCAGCCATACTGGGCTATAAACATGCTGTGAAGCTTTGCATCGCGACAAAAATGCACCCCTCTTTTGCATTTAGCGGCAGTACCGCCAGCTGAACGTGACCCATTTAGGTGAATAGGCATGCCCCACAACGTTTGCAGACTTTTAGGGGTTAAAACAGGCGTTGAGAAGACAAATTGCCACCCCCCCTTAGCAGCAGCCAGGGGTGTACACATGCCATGGCTGTGATGTGTAATAGGTGGCCAAAACAGGAATTGTACCCCCCTCCCCCGTTGCTTTAAGCAGATGTAGTGCCCGCTGAGCGTGACCCATTCGAATGAGTGGTGCCACTCTGCGAGCGCCCAGAAAGCATGCACAATGCACACACATGGTTATGGTGTAGTGATGTGGCAATCAAGGGGCTGAAGCAGGTGGTGAGGAGGCGGGTGATCTAAATGCAGATGTGATTGGACTTGCCCTTGTAGCGTCACATATGGCGACCCATCACATTTAGCTACCCGCTCGACTGCGCATGCGCGCCGCTGCCATATACGTTCCAACACTGTGGCGATCTGCGCTTGAATTTTGTGGCCACACCCCTGAGTCCAGGTTCAAGCCCCACCATCCAAGTGGACATAGAGTTAGATTATAATTATGCCGAGCGAAGCGAGGCCGTGCCCGAAGCGTGGCGAGCGAGCCTGCGAGGGGCCCTGTGGCAAAGTGGTCTTACAACAGTGTTGGAACGCATATGGCGGCGTCGCGCATGCACACTCCAGCGGGTAGCAAAATGTGATGGGTGGCCGAATGTGACGTGACACCCTAACTTTGTGACATTTCCTCTGACTTCCTGTTGTGTCTCAGGAACAGGAAGTGAAGGGGAATGTCCCCAATGGTAGACATACTGCAAAATGACTAAATAAAGAGCCTGTCGGGGGAGTTTCCTCCTTTCCTCCATCCATACACATTCATCAGAGGAGAGGGGTGAGGATGAATGCTGCTGTTATTACCTGGTGGAAGTATTCCCGGTGTATGTCCATGAGCCGTCCATACAGACCGGGCTGGGTGTGTGTGAGGCTTTGGATGAGGTGGGGGAGGTGTCGGTACGTCCTGTGCTCCCCCAAGGTGGACATCACCAGACAGAAGAACTCCTCCGCCCCGATCTCCCCCTCCAGCAGCTGCCGCTTCATGCCGCTAATGTCAGGTAATGGAGGAAGCCCAGGGCTCTCCATTCTCCTCTATGACCGCTCGTCTCTTCTTCCTCCACGTTATACAACCACCAAAAAAAAACCTCTTTCATAACCACTCCGACCTCTCACCTTTCACCCCCGAACCAAAACAAAGCACCGCGCATGCTCATTGCAGATTGCGGGCGCACGTCCGCCATGTTTGTTAAGGGCGTTATCTATCTTGGCAAACTACAAATCCCATGATCCTTTGCTCGTGGCAGCTCAATGCATAATGATAGAAGTAGTTCAGATGTTTTTTTAGACCCGTGTATGTGATTTTTTGATATTAGCTGATAACACAGAAGACATGGAGCCAGTGTTGTGTACTATCTCCAAATATAAATTAAAATATATATATATATATATATATATATATATATATATATATATATATATATATATATATTAAGGATGAGCTCCGGCGAGTTTGCACAGACCACATGAAGAGCCCGCCAGGAAGTCGGCACTAATCACAGGCAGTGAGACATTTCCCGATCTCTGCAGCCGCGCATCAGGACAATATCTCACTGCCGGTGATTAGCGCAGAGCAGTGCCAACTTCCTGGCAAGCTCTGCACGTGGGCTGTGCGAACACGCCGGAGCTCATCCTTAATATATATATATATATATATATATATATATATATATATATATATATATATATAAATAAAAATCCCTGGGATACTTCCTCTTGCTTTTTATCTCCAAATATCACCCAAATCGTCCTCTCCGCTCCTCTCAAGACCTCCTACTCTCAAGCTCCCTTGTCTCCTCCTCCCATGCTTGTGTCCAGGACTTCTCCAGAGCCTCTCCCATCCTCTGGAACTCTCTACCTCAACCTGTCTGGCTATCCCCCACTCTAGCTGCCTTCAGGTGATCCCTGAAAACTCATCTCTTCAGAGAAGCCTATTACACCTCCAACTAATCTTTTATCACTTCCATTAGTTTAATCCCCACAGTTACAACCTTTTGTACCACCTGCCCCACCCTATTAGATTGTAAGCTCTTCTGAGCAGGGCCCTCTTAATCATCTTGTATTTTATTGTATTGTAACTGTATTGTCTCCCTTTTATATTGTAAACGCTGTGTAAACTGTTGGCGCTATATAAATCCTCTATAACAATAATACTGTTAACCACTTGACCTCCAAAAGTTTTACCCCCCCCCCCCCCCCTCTTCCTGACATGGACTTTTTTTTGCGATAAGGCACTGCATTACTTTAACTCACAATTGCACAGCCGAGCAACACTGTACCCAAATAAAATGTATGTCTTTTTTCCCCACAAATAGAGCTTTCTTTTGGTGGCATTTGATCACCTCTGCGATTTTTATTTTTTTGCGCTATAAACAAAAAAAATATGATTTTGACAAAAATAAAATAGCTTTTACTTTCTGCTATAATAGAAAAAATGGAGAGCCAAACGGCTCTAAATCAGACTTTACAGGCAAGATAGATGAGAATATAGTAAAATTATACTTTATTAGCAGCAAATCATTACAAACAAGTCAAGTAGAAAAATAATTAAAAACATACAATTAACACATAATAATCGTAAATGTATGGCGTGAACAAAAGGTTGACGCCACATAGACAGCAGTGACCCCCTGTGCGTCAACCCGTTTCGCTATTTTGCTTCTTCAGGACACACTCGAAGGTTGTTGGAAGGAACAGGTCTCATTATCTATGATAAAACACATCAATCAGACATTGTATAACAATAACGTAATAATACATATCCAATAAAAAAAAAAAAAAGTAAAAAAATCAAATTTTTTCATCAATTTAGGCCAATATGTATTCTGCTACATATTTTTGGTAAAAAAAAAATCCCAATAAGCGTATATTGATTAGTTTGTGCAAAAGTTATAGCGTCTACAAACTATGGGAAATTTTTATTTATTTTTACTAGTAATGGTGGCGATCAGCGACTTATAGCGGGACTGCGATATTGCAGCGGACATTCTGACACTAACTGACACTTTTTGGGAACCAGTGACACTAATACAGTGATCAGTGCTAAAAATATGCACTGTCACTGTACTAATGACACTGGCTGGGAAGAGGTTAACATCAGGGGCTATTAAAGGGTTAACTGTGTGCCTAGCCAGTGTTTAACCACACTGAGGTGCTTTTACTAGGGAGATGGGATGTATTCCCTATTTTGCAGGGACACTAATTCTATCCCTTCTCTCCTGTCTTTGTTTACAGATCGCTGTTCTGCCACTCTGCCGGACAATTGGAGGGTGCCGGCAGACATCGGGTACCATGGACCCGGCGATCAGCTTCCACTGTGTGTACTCACAGTAGAAGCAAGCTGCCGGGGGTGCGCATGCGCGCACCCTATCCAGAAATGTCAGGTCAAGTATATATACTGTACGTGATCTGGCGCCCTGTCGCAGTAAAACTGCAGGAAGCTGGTCATTGCTGACCTCTCAGTCTGAACCCCCATTCACACCTGAGCGTTTTGTCATGTAATTCCTGAAGACTCACAACGCTCAAAATGACAAGTCCAGATGCAACAATCCACTTACCTGACAAATGGGCCCTGCGTTGCTCCAAAAACGTTGCCATATCTTTGCTATGTGATCACAAAAATAAATCTTTGGACCTTTTTGAGGAATCCTTGGTGTGGTGATGACATTTCTTCACTCTAATGCTCAGAATGAAGAATCTCATCTACCCCTGAGTGTTGTGTGGTTTGTCACCAAAGCTCTAAAAAAGGACATCAGGTTTTCGGGGCAGAATCCTGCATTATTGGATCCATAGATTATTCAGACATTCCCATTTAAAAGTCTATGGGGAGGAATAAATTGGCAATTCTTTTCCTATGCTGCAATTCACATGAAATACCTAGTAACAAAATGATAAGGACTCTAATCATGTATCTGTTACAAATTGCTGCTTCAAAACCGCTTGCTTATGTCAGCTTAAAGGGTAACTCCACTTACTTATCACATACACAGGGCTAAAAAAAAACTTCGGAACTACTTCTGTAAAAAAAATAGGAAATAAAAAAATAGTATAGCATATACAATGGCTACACAAGCCATGATGTAACTCAATGTTAATAAAAATTACCTTTTCTTTTTAATCTGTAGTACTTTTATTTCTGTAAAATTCAATGCAATATGACAACCTGGAGGCGCTCTGTACACAGTTGGTTGGCAGCAGCCTGGGATCTAAATTGGGTATAAATTCAATATCAGGACTGCTGTTAGAAACCACAGGGCCCCATAAGACAGTCTGACACTGGGCCCCATACAGCCAATGCTTCAGTTATGAATGAACACAGTGAGTGATCAGTACCCATCAATCATTGTGTTCATTCAGGTAAAGAAGGTACATATTTATCGGACCCTTTTCCCACTCTCCATCTTGAAGGATCCTATTCTGTGCATGCAGCTGCTGGCGGGAAGGAGAGAAGGGAAGCCAGCAGCACTGCGGGGGTAGGGGGGCACACAGGGGGGCCTGGGCAGCAAGGGAGAGATGTATGGTGCACAGGGAAGGTGATCAGTGTGGCAGGGGGGGCAATTACTGGAACCTATTCTTTGTATGGCTCTATCTGCAGCAGCTGAAAGCCAACAGGAGGGAGAGGAGAAGAAGCCTGCTTTCAGTTGCTGCAGAGAGATCCATACAGGGGATTGGTTTCAGTAATTGCCCCCCCCCCCCCCGGCCGATCACCCTCCCTGCTCACATCCAATTCACCCTACTGCCTGGGCCTCCCTGCTGACCCGGCCCCGTACAGGAGGACCAGTGGCACTCCTAATCCACGGCCCTGCAATATACTTCTATAATGGGTTCACCTCTTCTCCTTTGATTTTAAATAAAACCAGTTATCATTGCTACTGGTCCAGTGCTAACACACACCTCCCAGTAGCTGTACAATCTATGAGCTTTGTCTGGATGGCAAGTTCACCTTTTTTGTTATTCATTTTGGTGGTAGTCGCATGAGAAGACACAATCTAACCATCTAATGATGATTTTTTAAATAAATAACATGCACGGTTCTTTTGATGGACCATTTTAATGAATTTAGAAGGACAGAGGAGTGGCCATACAATCCTGACATTGACGTTATGTCGGATAAAACAGGACAAAGCTAATCCCCATTGTTCTGGGAATGGTCAGTCAGGGGTAGGTGTGTCTTCTGCTGTCCACAGACATGATAATCACCACCATTTTCCAGCTAAGACCAACTGTCTACTTCATTTCCTCTTCCATATATTTCAGTGTTTGGAATCCTATGGTTACTCATAGATGGGAAACAATAGTCATCGTCTGGGAAAATCCACTTCAGGTGATTTTTTTTTTTTTTACATCTGAGATTGTTTGGCTGGGTGTGTTTGTACAGTTTACAGCATGTCCATAGACGAACAATTGAGTCAAAATATATTTTGCATAGCTGGTTTCATATCTTTGATTGGTCACAGATAAAACAATCCTTTGTCCAAAGTGATGAACATTTAATAAACTTTCTTTAAATTCAGTTTATTTTATCTACAACGGAAACTGATTAAACATGAACAGTTTTGTTACTCTTCTGCCGCGTACACACGGTCGGATTTTCCAACGGAAAATGTTCGATGGGAGCTTTTTGTCAGAAATTCCGACCGTGTGTAGGCTCCATCGGACATTTTCCATCGGAATTTCCGTAGCACAAAATTTAAGATCTGGTGAGGGCTTTCACACCGGAGCGCTGCGCTGGCAGGATGGGAAAAAAAGTCCTGTCAGCAGCTTCTTTGGAGCGGTGAAGGAGCGGTGTGTTTACTGCTCCTTCACCGCTGCTCCCCGTTGAAATCAATGGGGCAGCGCTGGGATAACGCCGGCAAAACGCTGCTATTGCGGTGCATTGCGGGCGTTTTTAACCCTTTCTCGGCCGCTAGCGGGGGGTAAAAGCGACCCGCTAGTGGCCGAAATGCGCCGCTAATCCGACGGTAAAATGCCGCTATAAATAGCGGCGTTTTACCGCCGACGATATGGGCGACCCGGTGTGAAAGGGCTCTAAAATCTTTATTATGATCAGTCCTTTGCTTATGTGATCAGGGAAAGACCAGACCCTCTGCTGGGTTTATCTATAGATACATCTATATGGGGATACTTAGAATCCAAGGTATTATTTATATCATTTCATATGCCCCCCCCCCTTTTTGGGGGGGCAGGGTTTGGTTGTATTGCCCCCTATACATTTGCTGTATGTTCCCCTCGGGGGCACCACTTGTTGCTCCATCCATCACCTGTGCTTCTTATTGGAACTTTGGAGTGACCATTTGGGTTGCCACCTTGACCCAGAGACATCCAGTATATTTTAATTATGCATATGCTTATGCGTCCCTCTATTACTTGAATGTGAGTTCATATATCTGTACCGTTATAACATGTTTGCTCTGATACTATGATTATATGTGTATATCAGTTTTATTGATTCATGCATATTTTGC
Source organism: Aquarana catesbeiana (assembly GCF_042186555.1). Taxonomy (NCBI): domain Eukaryota; kingdom Metazoa; phylum Chordata; class Amphibia; order Anura; family Ranidae; genus Aquarana; species Aquarana catesbeiana. The sequence continues at coordinate 233,742,361 of NC_133334.1, forward strand.
AGAGATCCCTATAACTATGTAATGGATACCACCCCTGAAGAAGACATATACAGTATTGTTGAAACACGTTGCGGTTTCATGCGTCTGTATTATCTGTTCGCATTATACACTTCATATATTGTGCTTCAAAGCTGGCATTCTGTGGCACTCAAAATTTTTACTATGTGAAACTATAACTATGTTGCCCCTACATAAAGGCTTTTTTTTAACCCTGAATTGAATAAAATATTGCAATTTTAGCTTGCACTATATGTACTATACTATTTTCCTTTTTCTTTTGTCTGGTATTGTATAGTCCCTAAAGTCTCCCCCAGTCTTCTCCCCTTGTGGGTTTATTTATATTCTTAGATTGTAAGCTCTAACGAGCAGTGCCCTCTGATTCCTCTTGTACCAAATTGTAATGTCTGCCTTCATTTTGTTAAGCACTGCGCAAACTGTTGGCACTATAAAAATTTTGTATAATAATAATATTCAGGTACAAAGGCTCCTTTAATAAAGTGGCATTGAGTACCAAAAATTTGCCCTGAGTAAAGGTAGTTAACACCAACAAGCAAGGACCTTGTATTGGGTACAGCCCCTGACGACGTTCGATTGGACGAAACGCAGCGTTAGGAGGAGTTCTGACGTCATTACACTGCAACGTGTCGACTGCGGCCATCTTTATGATTGGAAACAAATGCTGCTTATACAGAGTGCTGTTTTTTACATGCCCGTTTTTATCTGATGAAATGTGAGTACCCTGCATTTTTCTTTGAATAAATATGACCCTGATTCATAACACTACACCATGAGGAGTGCCTTCTTTTATATTTCATGCATGCACCTCTGATTATTTGGTGGAACTACAAGACCCAGCCATCTGTGATCTTCATTAATGGTTTTGTGGCTCTAGGGATTTATCATGCCTGTTTGACCACCTGTGATTAAGTGGTCCATTCTTTTTGGTAAGAGGCCTGGTGTGTTGATGTTCAGTGGAGGATAAGTCCGTATTCACCTAAATTGTATTTCTGTCTACACTGTGGGTGATTTCAGCGTTTTTTCCTGAACAAGGACTTTAATTCAAACACTATGGACCTTTTATTTGTAATACTACATTTATAGCGCTGCATATCATTATATTTTTCAGGAACAGAAACAAGCCAAAAAAATACAGTATTAATAAAATAGTTGTGGACCCGCCACCTCTAGATAAGGTTGGGGAGTTAGAAGTGGCAACTATGAATGTAGCCAGCCCCACCATTTAAAAAAAAATCTGTCGCATGCACAGATCTTTGGATCTGGGACTTGGCAGAGCCCGGCGGCACATCTGCACACATACCAGGGAAATCTTGCACAGACACCACTAATTTCTAGTATGTGGGGCACGGTGGAGCCCTAAAACATCTGTGCGCATGCTCGGGAACCCCTGGAGCATGGAAAGAGGTGCCGCTGAGCTCTGCCAGGTCCTGGATACCAGGACCGCGTCTCTGGGCATTTACATTCTTATGGCATTCACACACTCTCAATAAAACTACCTCCTGAGAATGTTTGATGTGGCAGTCCCAGGAGGGCAGAAGGGGATACATATGTTATTCTCATCTAGGTGAGAAAGTAGGAAGTGTTGTTTTGCAGCACAAAATTGCACTATACTTTAACAAAAATATTAAAGGTGTCTCAGTTCTGTAATAGAGAGAGGAAAGGAACGCAATGAGAACAGGTGCATGTAATGGGTGAAGGAACGTTTTAAGTGGCAGGCATCAAACTGATTATTCAACGTCACGGATAATTTTTCTCAGTAAATGGTTCTTGGAGGAGAACCATCTGCTAGATGGAGAAGAAATATTATTAGTGTGAACAATTGCATAGAATGGTGGACTTTTGAATCGATGTGACATCTGCCTAAAACTTCCATATCACAGAGCACATAAAACTGAAACAATGAATTATTTCCAGGAAAATCAATATTTTTCTAGTGACTGTTTACATTTCAAGAATCACAGTTTTTATAATTCACACTTCATTTATTTAGCTGAATCGTTGTTGGCATGGACAATAAATCATTCTGTCTATGGTCAGCATATGGGTACCCTAATGCCACGTACACACGAGCGGACTTTTCTATGGACTGAACGCCGAAGGACTTTTTTGCGGAGTTCCGACGGAGTTCCAACTAAATGAACTTGCCTACAAACGATAACACCAAAGTCCGACTGATTCGAACGTGATGACGTACGACCGGACTAGAATAAGGAAGTTCATAGCCAGTAGCCAATAGCTGCCCTAGCGTAGTTTTTGGTCCGTCGGACTAGCATACAGACGAACGGATTTTTCGATAGGACTCGAGTCCGTCGGAAAGATTTGAAACATGTTCTATTTCTAAAGTCCGTCAGATTTTTCGACAGAAAAGGGCAGATGAAGCGCACACATGATCGAATTGTCAGACGGATTTGTTCCGTCGGACCTTTGCTGTCAAAAAGTCCGGTCGTGTGTACACAACATAACCATTATCACTTTAACAATGGTCAGTTCATGAAAGGAAGCGGCTGTCCCCTGAGACAAGCCTGCAGGGAAATTGTGTCCCACTTTAGGAACAATCGGCTTTTACCTGTCATTTCTGTAGATAAATAAAAAGCACATCCATGTTTGGCATTGGTGACTTGAAAGGATCAAGCCAAACAAAAGTGGTGCTTCGGTTATGGGTAGATGGTGATGAGCTGATTCAATCTTCCCATTTTTGTTGAGAGATCTTCATGCTCCACTTCTTGACCATGCATCCTTCCTTGCCATAAGGCTATGTTTTTGCTGCTGCATTCACAATAATATTAAAATATATATATTAAAAAATACTTGAAGGAAAACAAGACCACATTTAAAAATGGCTGCCAAGTGGGTAGACCTGGGAACTCAATACCATGGTTCATTCAAAATAACAAGCTGGTGGGCGATGTCTCAGTTGGTGTCAGTTGGAGGAATAGTGTCTTATCATTGGTGTCAGTGGAAGGAATAGTGCCCCATCACTGGTGTCAGTGGAAGAAATAGTGCCCCATCATTAGTGTCAGGGGGCATAATGCCTCAAGGGCTAGATAAAAGAAGGCAAAGGGCTGCATCTGGCCCCCGGGCCGCAGTTTGGAGACCACTGCCCTAGACAAAAACGAGCAGTTAACCCATACAGTTCCACTGCACTGGGAAAAAAATGCATGGATTTAGATTAAAAAATTAATAAGAATTAAATAAATAGGAATTAATAAGAATAAAAACACTTTATTGCATTTTTTTATTAAAGTGTTTTTTTTTACCTGCAGTATCCAGTGCACTCTAATAATATCACTTATGCGCACTGGTAGAATAGAGTAAGGGACTGGATGAGAGTCTTGTTCCTAATATCCAGCTGCTGTCTGATAACAATGATAGTAGGGCAGGCAGATCTTGTTTTTCAGAACCGGCAAATGAAAGTAGATCTGGGATTGGTTATTATTTATTAGAGTGGCCACAGACAGGCAGATGTCTCATTGATAAGAATGGGTAGGAGATATCTTCCCATACATAAGCAAGGTGTCATGCTGGGACTCACAGTGCTTACAGAATACTTTTATTCTTCACTATTCTCCATAGAAAATGAAGGATCAGCCCACATCACAGGATGCTGGAAAATCTCCCTGTGTGATAACAAGCACTGCCAACCGCAATGGTTATCCCTGCCTAGAAGATGAAAGATTTCCTGATTACAGATGATAGAAAGAAGGGGCATTGTGTGCTATCAGTCTGCTGATTATTGCACATTACTGCTTCTTGGATTGTGTTATGTAATCATGCATTTTAATGAAACTGGCACAACAGTAAAATGTCGATGTCTTGCTGTCTTTTTTATTAAAAGGAATTTACCAACACAATATTCTTCAATTTCCAAGCAGTGCAACAAGGGAATCCAGATAATAAGTGAACAAGTCTCCAGTGTTCTAAATTACACCGCATACAGCTGACAGCAAATTTTTGGCGTTTTAAATTATGTAATAAACCCCGAACACGGTCTGTTTCACCTCTTTAATCGGTTTGTTGCAAGAGTGATTTCCGCCAAGGAACCTATTTTCACTAGTTACAGCAATCAGCATGGGACCAGTTCTCAATTCAGTTATGTGTTCCTGGCCCAAAGCTATAGACCTGAGCATGAGTTATATGGAATACAAAGAAACATTCTCTGTCTGGTGCTTTACAGATGGGAAGTTCAGGTAAAACTATTGTCACTATGCTGAAAACATTAACATATAGCTGGCTTAGGATAACACAAATATCAAGCCAAGATGTCAAACTGGTGTTGTTTAGGCCCTATGTAGCCCTCTATTTGTAGTTCTTTGAAATGAAAGAAGACCAAGTGTTTTCTATAATTTATGGTGGCAGTGCTTCCTCATTTTACAGTATGGTGGTTTAATATTGTACAAGGTCCAATATATCACAGCTTACCAAATAATAGATGTGGTGGCTGCATCAGTTTTCTTTTCTTTGGCTTTTTTTCACCTGGTGATCTGGCAAGTAACACACCTCCTTTATTAGTGAGACACAACTCTGCAGGAATGAACACAGGAGGCACAGCACCATTGATGTGGGATCCTCCGCTCAAAGAGGGGCTTAAACCAGAGTGCTTGTGTCTCATTACCTCCAGGAAGAGAAGAGCCCCAGGTGCTGGCTAAATGCTGATGCAAGTAGAAGAGGACAAGAAGACCTGGACAGCTGCACACCAGAATGGATAAATCCGTCTTTTTATTCAAAATACAGGATCATGGGGTAAACAAAACACAACTGTGGGGTGGTACAAAAATAGCTGACGCGTTTCGCACTTACACCAGGTGCCTACTCCTAGCTGCCCCTCCCTCCCCGTAGTCATCTAGGACACATTACAGGTCCCAAACGCCTGCAGGACCATTCAAAATGCGCAGCTTGCGCTTGCGCAGTGGGTACTGGGCTGCAAGGCCACAAGCTGTCACAGCTGGGTGCCCACAGTTGAGATGCTGGTGCCAGGGAGAGAAGACGGCTGGTGCGAGGGAAGGGATGGCTCAGGTGAGCACATCATTGGATCCTGGGACAGGTGAGTGTCTGTTTATTAAAAGTCAGCAGCTACAGTTTTTGTAGCTGCTGACTTTTAATAAACACAAAAATGAGCACCTCTTTAACCACTTGCCCGACCAGCCGCCGTCATTATACTGCGGCAGGTCGGCACGATCCCATGAACCGTCGTAGCTATATGTCGGTCCCTTTACACAGCGGGGGTGCTGATGCTTGTGACCGGCGGTCACGATGACCACCGGCTATGAGCGATCACCGGCACGAGAGGCAGAACAGGGACGTGTGTGTGAGGAGAGGAGAGAGAGATCGGGAGTTCCTACGAGCTGGGAACCACGATCTGTCATCTCCTATAGTCAGTCCCATCCCCCACAGTTAGAACACACACCTAGGTAACACACTTAACCCCTTGATCGCCCCCTAGTGTTAACCCCTTCCCTGCCAGTGACATTTATATAGTAATCAGTGCATCGACCCAAAAATGTGTCAAAAGTGTCCGATGTGTCCACCATAAAAAGTCTCAATAAAAATCACAGATCACCGCCATTACTAGTAAAAAAATATAATTAAAAAAATGCCATAAATCTATCCCCTATTTTGTAGACGCTATAACTTTTGCGTAAACCAATCAATATACTCTTTTTGCAATTTTTATTACCAAAAATGTATAGAAGAATACATATAGGCCTAAACTGAGGAAAAAATTGGCTTCTTTTAAAAAAAATGGGGCTATTTATTACAGCAAAAAGTACAAAATATTGTCTTTTTTCAAAATTGTCGCTCTTTTTTAGTTTATAGCGCAAAAAATAAAAACCGCAGAGATGATCAAATACCACCAAAAGAAAGCTCTATTTGTGGGAAAAAAAGGACGTCAATTTTGTTTGGGTACAGTGTCGCACGACCGCACAATTGTCATTTAAAGCGACACAGTGCCCTATCGCAAAAAATGGCCTGGTCATTGAGCAGCCAATTCCAGGGCTGAAGTGGTTAAATTATGTAAGTGTGTCTCTCAATAGAAGAAAACAAACACATAGTCCAGATGTGATGAAACTTGTTGGGCAGAGTTTTTTTTTAGGAGGGCTTTGGTGAAATAGGGGTCTAAACAGGGGGAATCTGAACCACATGGGGTAATTGGGGTGTGCCCGGGCACACCTGCCATAACCCTGTGCACACGCCTATGCCAGGGGTATACTGTAGTGTGCAGGTGGAAGTCACCAGATTGGATTTGCACTGGAAGTACTATTGACGTAAAGAAGAGTCGTGTTTTATACAGAAATAATTTATTGCACTGCTTGATTCACATATATGCAGGTCCGGTTTTGGTGCAGAGTCCGGTGTGGTTTCCATTCAGCGGTTCAGGTGCGAATTTGACACTGAAATCGCACCTGAACTGGACTGAAAAAGGACCCTTTTAAAATTTGCACCGCAACCAGCCCGTATATATGTGAACCAGCTCCAGTGAAAGCCGCTCTTGTTCACATGTTATGTGAATCTGATACAGTTCAAAAAGGCAACTGATTCGCATAAATGTGAACCAAGCCTAAATGGACTTGGCACCCTATATAGACTTGGCACTTTATTATAAAGTCCACTAAAGATCTTTACACTGACTCTATAATTATAATTCTTTCTGATTGATTGGAAGTATTATAGGGAATTTTACTGTTTATGCACTTTTTATGGATGCACTTGCACTTTAATGTATATGAGTGAATATGTGTTATCACAAGATTAAAGGGTTAATTTTTAAAATGCTTTTTTTTTTTTGTAAAAATCAATAACTTGAGATTTTATTACAGCAGCTGAAGATAGTTGGCAGAAAATAGGAGCACTGAACACTATAAATGTCTATTTAGAATAAACACAAGCCCTTATTGAATTATGCGGTCCAAATTTGGCATTTGAGTTTGTTTGTCATGCCTGCTCCATACTCATATTCTGTTCTGTAAATGAAACTGGAAACTGCCTCTTTAAGTGCCGGTTCACACTACAGCAATTTGGGATCCGACTTGTCAGACCTCAAGTTGCCCCAAGTCGCTGGACATAAGAAATTCCATTGAAGTGAATGAGAGCCGTCTTAATGTACACTACTGAAGTTGCTCCGACTTCAGAAAAGGTTCCCGTACTACTTCAAGATGACTTTTAGGCAACTTGTACCCATAGATTTCAATGGAAGTTGCCTTCAAGTCGGATCTCCATCCATATTGAAGCGACTTTACAGGAAAAAGAAAATAATTTACCCAGGTACTTCCCACGTTTACCCAGGCAACCTCCTCCCTCCCACAAAGTTGATTATTCTGTGATTGGCCACAGCCAAAGTCGCCTGTCCTGGAGGCAACTTTAAGTTGCGTTGTAAGTTGCGCAAAGTCGCGCTGAAGTTACCTCCAAATTGCCTTGCAAAGTCACGCTGTAAGTCAGGTTGCCCCTGTGTGAACCGAGCTTTCTAGTAGTCGATCACTTTTGCTTATTGATAAGGGAGTCAAACATTGTATAAACGCTGCCCCCGTATCCGTCATGAATGCAGAAAGACAGTTGCATTGTTTCACATCTTTCGAGTTGTCAATAATGATTTTCTAGAACTTATTTAGAGATACACTATATGGCAAAACATTTGTGGGTACCTGACCATTACATCTATTATATTGCCAAAATTATGTGGACATCTCTACAGATGGTTGAGTTCAGGTGTTTATAGTAAAGGGTTTTGCTAAGGCTACAGCATACAAAGACATTTTAGACAACTTTGCATCAAACCTTGTGGCAACAGTCTGGGGAAGGTTTAAAGCGGAGTTCCACACAAAAATGGAACTTCCGCTTTTTGGAACCCTCCCCCCCTCCGGTGTCACATTTGGCACCTTTCAGGGGGGAGGGGGGTGCAGATACCTGTCTAAGACAGGTATTTGCACCCACTTCCGGCATAGACTCCCATGGGAGTCTACGCCTCTTCCCGTCCCCACCGCGCTGTCTCCTGGGAAACACACAGCTCCCAGGAGAGAGCGGGGACCACTTGGGACGCCCAGAGCGACTCACGCATGCGCAGTAGGGAACCGGTAAGTGAAGCCGCAACGCTTCACTTCCTGATTCCCTCACCTAGGATGGCGGCGGCAGCTGCCGAGAACCGAGCGGGTTCTCGGCGTCGCCTGCCGACATCGCTGGACCCTGGGACAGGTAAGTGGCCATGTATTAAAAATCAGCAGCTGCAGTATTTGTAGCTGCTGGCTTTTAATATTTTTTTTTTTTGGCGGTGTGGGTGGACCCCCGCTTTAAGGAGGTCTGTCTGCTCAGCAGAGAATCTGTCTGCTGATCCCCGCTTAGCAGGCAGATGGCTTGTCTGCGTCCGCTCTACTCTATGGGCGGTCGGATGTAAATGGACCAGCTGTCTGTTTATACCTGATGGCCATCCAATCCAACAGACAGTTGGGTAACGGATCCCCCCATCAGCCTGTTTTTGGTGGATAGAATTGGATCAGATGTTGGTGGGTGTCACTCGCCGCTCTGTAGAGGGCAATGGATGGTGCGATCGGATCCGCCTAAAAAACTGACAGGTGGACCTGATTGGTCCGCCCATGTGAAAGGGGCCTAAAACAGGGATTTATATAACACATCTAGTAAATTCAAGCTCACTACCCTTAATGGAGTAACACTGTAAGAAAACCAACCTGCAACAAAACCGATGGGATAGACCATCAAAAAAAGCTAAGTACAGTATTTAGGGCCACGGAGCCTCAGGTACTTAATAAATATTCCTTTATTAAAGATCTACTAAAATAATAACTTTATGACAATAACTTCACCACATTCTAGTACACCACATAGTGACCAGGTTGTCTACTTCAAATTGCTTATTTTGCTTACATACGAATGCTTTAATTCAACAGCTATTTACATCCCATTTAGTTGATTCTAATGCCTTCCTTTCTTTGTAATCAGAAATTATACATTTGGTAGCAAAATGTCTGAGAGACTTATGATTATAAGCCTCATAGTATGGCTATTAGTATACTTTGAATGTAGTGGCTTGCATGAGACGGACATCCAATTTGAAGTAGACAACCCAGCCATAAATTGAAGGTTGTATTATAAAGTTATTATTTTAGTGGATTTCTAATAAAGGTATATTTATTAAGTACTTGAGGTTCTGTAGTCCTAAATACTTAACTTTTTAGATCATCTATTCCATTGGTTTTGTTGAAGGTCTCATTCAATTCCAGCATGACTGTAACCCATGCACAAAGCCAGCTTGGTAAAGACATGTTTTGACTAGTTTGGTGTGGAAGAACTGGAGTGGCCCAAACAGAGTCCTGACCTCAACCCTACTGAACACCTTTAGGATAAATCGGAATACTTATTGCGAGTGAGGCCTTCTCATCTAACATCAGTGCCTCACCTTACAAATGCTTGTTTTGCTAAATGGGCACAAATTCCCACAGGCACACTTTACATTTTTGTGGAAAGAATTTCAAGAAGACTGAAGGCTGTTACAGGGGCAGAGAGAGGCACACTCCACATAAATGCCCATGGTATGGGATGTCCAACAAGCTCATATAAGTGTGATTGACAGGTGTCCACAGACTTCTGACCATGTAGTGAATTAGTCGTCAATGTGGATTAAAGAAACACAACAGAAATTGTACTGAGCTTTAACAATGGGTGCTCCAAAAACAAGTACTAAGGCAGCACCGCCTGCTTCCTTATATCTCCATAGTCACATATTAGTTCTGGAGTGCAGGCATGCATAAACCGTTAGTTCCTAGTCTGGCTCAATTATATACTGTAGTCATGTGTCATATCAGATAGGCTTGTTCATTGTGACCTACTTCCACATGGCAACAATTCATACGTCAACATTTATTTTAAATTATGGAGAACCCATCCAGGCAGGCTTTGGCTTTAGAACCTATGTGGAACTTGGACCTTGATTGGATAAATGTGGTTTTTGATTCCCATTGAATAATATTCATGGCACAAAAACCTGTCATAAATTAAATTAAAAAAACAATAAGTTAAAGCTGATCTACCACAGGAAGCAATGTATCACTTAGTATGGTCGGTTTCATGGACAATACATGAAGAACCCTAGTGAGAAATTGAATCAGGTACCACTGACAGTATTGGTTTTTATAATGAATTAGCAATCTCAAACGTGTGCAGGTAATGGATTGTTTTTTTTCCCAGGAGGCCTTTCCAATATTAGTCTCTGTAAGTGTAACCATGGCAACAGTCAATAATATGTTACTGGTGGAAGTAAATCCAATGCATAGATATCACAAGGTGTTCTGATGTGTCTCACTGCCACCATGTCCCATATCAATGTTCTTAGAAATATAAAATAGAAGCACCAGATTATTGTATAGCGCAAATAGAGGTAGCTGTAACTTGACAAGTATATTTGTATACTATGATTATACCGTTTAGAAAGCTCTGTAAAATTTATATTGAAGCAATATGTAAAATTATCAGATATACAGTATCTCACAAAAGTGAGTACACCCCTCACATTTTTTGTAAATATTTTATTATAACTTCTCATGTGACAACACTGAAGGAATTACACTTTGCTACAATGTAAAGTAGCGAGTGTACAGCTTGTATAACAGTGTAAATTTGCTGTCCCTTCAAAATAACTCAACACGCAGCCATTAATGTCTAAACCTCTGGCAACAAAAGTGAGTACACCCCTAAGTGAAAATGTTCAAATTGGGCCCAAAGTGTCAATATTTTCCAGCACTGCCTTAAAACCTCTTGAGCATTTAGTTCACCAGAGCTTCACAGGTTACCACTGAAGTCCTCTTCCACTCCTCCATGACGACATCACAGAGCTGGTGGATGTTAGAGACCTTGAGCTACTCCACCTTCCGTTTGAGAATGCCCCACAGATGCTCAATAGGGTTTAGGTCTGGAGACATGCTTGGCCAGTTCATCACCTTTACCCTCAGCTTCTTTAGCAAGGCAGTGGTATCTTGGAGGTGTGTTTGGGGTCATTATCATGTTGGAATACTGCCCTGCGGCCCAGTGGGGATCATGCTCTGCTTCAGTATGTCACAGTACATGTTGGCATTCATGGTTCCCCCAATGAATTGCAGCTCCCCAGTGCCGGCAGCACTCATGCAGCCCCAGACCATGACACTCCCACCACCATGCTTGACTGTAGGCAAGACACACTTGTCTTTGTACTCCTCACCTGGTTGCCACCACACACGCTTGACACCATCTGAACCAAATAAGCTTATCTTGGTCTCATCAGACCACAGGACATGGTTCCAGTAATCCATATTCTTAGTCTGCTTGTCTTCAGCAAACTGTTTGCGTGCTTTCTTGTGCATCATCTTTAGAAGAGGCATCCTTCTGGGATGACAGTCATGCAGACCAATTTGATGCAGTGTGCGGCATATGGTCTGATCACTGACAGGCTTACCCCCCACCCCTTCAACCTCTGCAGCAATGCTGGCAGCACTCATATGTCTATTTCCCAAAGACAACCTCTGGATATGACGCTGAGCACGTGCACTCAACTTCTTTGGCCGACCATGGTGAGGCCTGTTCTGAGTGGAACCTGTCCTGTTAAACAGCTGTATGACCTTGGCCACTGTGCTGCAGCTCAGTTTCAGGGCCTTGGCAATCTTCTTATAGCCTAGGCCATCTTTCTGTAGAGCAACAATTATTTTTTTCACATCCTCGGAGAGTTCTTTGCCATGAGGTGCCATGTTGAACTTCCAGTGACCAGTATGAGAGAGTGAGAGCGATAAAACCAAATTTAACACACCTTCTCCCCATTCACACCTGAGACCTTGTGACACTAACGGGTTATATGACACCGGGGAGGAAAAATGGCTAATTGGGTCCAATTTGGACATTTTCACTTAGGGGTGTACTCATTTTTGTTGCCAGCGGTTTAGAGATTAATGGCTGTGTTTTGAGTTATTTTGAGGGGACAGCAAATTTACACTGTTATACAAGCTGTACACTCACTACTTTACATTGTAGCAAAGTGTAATTTCTTCAGTGTTGTCACATGAAAAGACATAATAAAATATTTACAGAAATGTGAGGGGTGTACTCACTTTTGTGAGATACTGTATGAAAACTCACATTACTAACATTCAAGAAGTCCCATATTACTTGATCAGTTTTTTTTTAACTCTTCTACATGTAGAAAAAGGATGACAAGCTCCAACAATATCTGGTGCAATATAATAAAGTAATACAAATAAATTGTGAGAGGTCAGCTGGCATTCCAGACTGGGAAGGCTTACAGATAGGTGAAACATACATACTGTATGTAAGGAAATCTTCGAAATCCGCTCTGAATGTTAAAAATGTCAAAAATCCTTGGATTTCTGTGTCTAGTTTTCTAATTTCCTGTTCAAAATGTTCTTTTATTATTGTCAACATACCCAAATAACATTTATAAAAGTGATATCAAACACACACTGTTTAATTGTCATTATCCCTTCTATCAGAATAGAGAATCAAAGTGAATAATTCATAGTTTAATAAAGTGTTTTAAAGCTTATTATAAATCTATATTTTAAAGCAAATGTTTATTATTTTTTGCAATAATATAGTGTGGGTGGTGTAGTGTGGCAACAGCTTTCATTTTGTTCACACTGAAAAGGAGTAGGGGGGGGTTCTGCCAATCACAGGCTGTGTCACACTCCTCCAGCCTGTGTCTATGGCGAGTATGTGCTGGGGCTAACAGGGAGATGAAGCCCCCATCAATCAGGATCTTATATCCCACCCCCATAGTGTTTAGCAATACGAGGATATAGAGGAGGAGGAGCGAGGAAGGAAACTGTCATTTACCACTGTGTATATGCCCACACGTGTGACTCCATAGCAGTGATGGCGAACCTTGGAACTACATTTCCCATGATGTTCAACTACACTGCAGAGTGCAAGAGCATCATGGGAAATGTTGTTCCAAAACATCTGGGGTGCCAAGGTTCACCATCATTGCTTTATAGTCACGTGGGCTAAACAGATAAGATAAAGGAGGAAATGAATGGCTTAGAAAGGAACTGAAACTGGAGCACGCTCAGTAGATGTGTCATCGACTGGTCTACAAAATATCAGGCTGCAGCAGGGACACAGACAAGAAAGGAGGGACAGTGAACAGCAGGATCAAGCAAGTTTTTTGCAATCTAAAGAAGACAAGCTCTCCAGTAGCATAGTGACTATGAACACAATGTAACACAGCATATATTATCAGTTTATAATGATTGGGGTTTAATGACACTTTATGATTGGATTCCCATTTCTACTTAAATTCATTTGGGACTTCTTAAATGTTTGTTTGTATATACTGAAAGAAATAATCTGAGTTTTACTGTATCTGATAAAATATGACATTTTAAAACATGGCTAAACATGGATAAAACAAAGCCTTTTTCTCCGCTAACAGCTTCTTAAGGGTCCATGCACACTGGACTTAAAAATCGCTGCTTCTACAAGCATTTTATGTTTGTATGGCTATAGAAGTAGATTTAATTTCATCCTATGTGTCCATGCAAATTAGGACGTTTAAAGGGAAAATATTTTAAGCTCAGCGTTTAGAGGCAGAAAGAAAAACCCTTCTGGTTTGCGTTACTAAGAGTGGTTTTCTGGCAGAAAAAAACTCTAAACACTCCTAAACACTCCTAAACGCCTGTACAAAAGAGCAGTATATGATCGATTTTTTTAAGCCCAGTGTACATCTGAACATTGGAATGGTCATTTCATTTTCCTCCCCATCCTGCTGGATTCTATTTATTAAACCCTCTATGCAAGTGATGGCGAACCTTGGCAGCCCAGATGTTTTGGAACTACATTTCCCATGATGCTCATGCACTCTGTAGTGTAGTTGAGCATCATGGGAAATGTAGTTCCAAAACATCTGGGGTGCCAAGGTTCGCCATCACTGCTCTATGCAGTACTTCAATAATCAGACAATATGGCAATATAGACATAAACATAATATATAAAAAAACAATATTATCATAAACTTGTAATTTATTATATCTGTTCCCACCTGGTGTTTACCAACTGGAACAAACTACCAAAAGGTTGGTGACATTATTGACATCTTCCTCTCTGTTTGCCATGCATGCTCAGAAGGACAGTAGTAGAGCTGGTACATAGAGAGGACCTACTGGTGGGTACAGCACAGTTGCCATCTGTCCACTGCCAGACACACTGCAAAAAAATAAGAAAAGCCAAGAGTTAATTAGGAAAGCATATTGTCCAAGGGTATATCCAAAAACTAAAAGGAAATTTAAAAGTTAAACACAATATGTGGAAAGAGGGGGCTACGACTTTTCCACCAATAGGTCCCTTCTCTGTACCAGCCCACAACCCAACTTTTTAAAATTTTCCATAAAATTTCATCTCAAAGATAATGAGATTGTGAATCTTCCCAGCAGGGGCACCGAAGGCAAAAAAAAAAGCCCAATGTATAAATATATATATATATATATATATATACACATATATACAGTATATATGTGTTTTTCTTTATCTATTAGGTCCAGTCATGTGGTGACAGTATCCATAGCAACAGGATGCACCTGAGGTGAGGTCATGTGACCTGAGGCCAGCTCCAACTGTCACTTCAGTCTGACTGCAGAGCTGGATGGTTATCGCATCGCTGTGTGAGGACCGAAGAGACCCGGATCGCTGAACAGGCTTACTCTTTTATCAATTTTCAATTCCTTTTTTCATTGTATTTATAAGAATAGGAGTGATATTGATATAAAAACATAGATTAGGGGTTTTTGGGGAGTTTGGGGGTGAGGAGGTAGCTGGATACAGCTGTGAGGGGGGCTGTGTGCTGTGAGGGGGGTAAATTACAATTTGTATAAGGTTTTGTCTTTCAACTTGTTTGATTTGTGATATATAGTGATAATATATCTATAAATAAAGTAGTTGTAAGCTTTAAGGGTATATTTTGGGGTTGGGGAGGGGGGGGGGGGTCAGTATTTGAACATACTGACAATCTCCATTTGGACAGAACATACACCTACATCCCCCAATTACAGACATTGATCTCCTGAATAGGACAGAAGGAAGGATGATGAAAAGAAAGGTGAAGGATCTCTCATCCACCAGAGAGGGGAAGACACCGGCAAAGAGAAGCAGAGAAGAACGCACCAATGGAGAACATCCGCTCTTGTTGTCTCTTTTGCGGTGCCCAGAAACCTCCCCCCAGGATTTAGAGGCTTTCTACAGCTTCACTGGTATGTTCTCACTTTTCCTTTATGATAGGAAACCTGTAATGAGAGAAATACATAGGCTGCCATTGCTGAACTTTGTAAATGTTAGTTGACTGGTTGCCATGGCGATCCAATGGGATATGCAGTGTCTCCTCTGCAATAAAATGCATGTACCTATCTGCTTGTTGTTTTCTATGGAGATGTCAACTGAGTTGTGCATGCAAAGCTCAGATTGAGGGGAGGTGAGGGTCTTGTAGTATATAACTGTTCACTAGACTGTGGATGTTATTTCTAGATTTATTTATTTTAATTAAAGTTAACCTTTAAATTAATTTAAGGTGGTTCTAAAGCCAAAATGTTTTTTTTTATTTTATATGAATGCATTCCCAAGGCATCAAGGCAAGAAACACCCCGCTATCTGTTCTACCCCCTTCCCTCGACCCTAGACACTTACCTACTTTTTGCCACCACTCCAGCACTGTTCTGTCTGCAGCACTGCTTCTTTCAGTTCCTGGTCTCATCGGAGACACTGAGAGCAGCAGGAGCCCTACACCTCAATCACCTGTGAGGAGGGTGCGGGGGCATGGCTTACTGGTGCTGTGTGCGTCTATGGATGCATACAGTCTGGTTCAGAAGCATATTCGCATTGGTGTCCTCATAGCACATTACTTGCTAAGGGGGCACTTGGAGGAAGAAGGAACGGACAGCATCAGCGGGGGACTGCCAAAGAGAAGGTGCAATATTGTTGCACAAAGCAGATAATTATAATATCTTTTTATTTTCCTTTAAAAAAAATACCCTTTAATAGCACCTTAACTTTAAACTGATGGCCTGTAGGGGCTTTTATAATGCTGCCTATTGAAAATTTAGGGTACTGAAGTTTGTTTTTGTTTTGCAATTTTAATGTTTGACATGTTGGGTATATTGTGTGCACCAATACTGAAATAGCATTTTTCATTTTCAGCGTGCTTCACGTGAAGGCATTAAACCAACTGACAACCCAGAATATTCAAAACCATTTCCACCTGAGAGGAAGGAGGAGATCTTTAGGCTGAAGATGTATGCAAAGATAGACAGAGCATGTGATTCCTTAATCCTCAAATCTGGAAGACCGAGATTTTTTGACAGAAGGCAAGATGAACACCGAATTGCAGAGGAGTTCGGCTACGTGCCCTGGTAAGAACAGGACTAACATGTATTCACTGACACACACTGGTCAACATACAATGACTGGCATACACTGACCAACACTAACAGAGGACGTCCAGATGTACATAAACTGACTGCTACATGCTTTAGAGAGATGCACACAGACAGACAACCAAATTAGGAGAGAGTAGATCGCACACACAGATTATAGGACGAGGCCGACTACAAACATACATCCAACATTAGAAAAACGATGACTAGCATCCAGTAGGGTAGCTTAGTGTAGTTTAGTGTAGGTCCTGCCCTAGAAGAGTCTACCTTGTCGTGGTGGGCGGGCTTGGAATCTCTTGGTCGGAAGTGTGTCAGCAAATGGGAGAGAGGATCATTAGATCTTCACTTCTGGCCAATTGATTTCACCAAAGGACTCTTGGTTTAATCAGAGTATATATAGTTGTAAAAGGAAAACATGTGTATAGGTCCATAATTATACTTTCATAAACACACACTAAAAATTTTACATTCGAATTGCTTCGTCTTTAATTTAATCCTTTCATGACGGGGGGGGGTCATTACCACTTGGATACACCAGACATCTCAAGTCTCCCGTATTTCTGCGGTGGCTCCCGCAAACCTGCGAACTCCCTGGAATGATCGGTGTAGCGGGGAACAGCTGTGAACACCGATTTCTTTGTATCGATTTTTAGTCGACAGCCGCTTCTCCTTCTCTGCCGCCTGTGGCTGTCAGCTAAAAAGCTATACAGGGAGATCGGTGTTCACAGCTGTCCCTCCTGCTGCACCGATCATTCCCAGTTGTTCGGTGTGCTCCTCCCCTGGCCCACCCCCGTCCTCCTCCTTCGTCCCCCACAGCAGGCTCCCCTCCTCCCCTCTTCCGCCGGCTGCGGAGGGGGGACTGTCAGGAATAGGACACAGTGAGCGAGATCACTCCTATGTCCTATAATAACTGAGCAGAGTAAACTGTGTTTACTCTGTTCAGTTTATGAATGGACAGGAGCCTCTGTCTCCTGTTCATTCATCTTTAGTGCTGAGAAAAGGACTGGGGAATCTGTGTCCTCAGTCCCTTTGTCTGTCTCAAAGGGGAGATGTCTGGGTTCTGTTTAGACCCCTGACATCTCACCAAAGCCCTCCAAAAATTATAAAAAAATATTGTAAAAAAATTCTAAAAAATGAAAAAGTCTAAAAAAATAAAATAAACTACTGACACCACTCTCCCCTGCCCTACCAACACTGTCCACTGCCCCAACCCCTTCCCTCCAAAAAGCATTGTGATTTTTTTTCTTTTAAACAAATTAAATTGTTAGAAAATCAATTATTAAAAATAAAAAAAACTACTGACAACTTCCACTGCCACATACCACCCACCTCCCACCCCCTTCCGCAGAAGCACTGTGGGGGGGGGCGGGCGCAAGAGTTTGCCACCTCCCTGAAATGAGTTTTTGCAGGTTGGGATGTCTGGATACACGGGTCACATTTGATCTGCCACCATTCTCTTGGGAAACGACATCATATATCCTAGGAGGCACCAAAAGCAGGGACTCGGTTGGTGGAACTGGCACGCATCCTTGTGGGGTTGTCTGCCTGAACCAAGAAGAGGCAGCCAGCTCTCGGTGAGTGATAAGGGTCAAGACGGTGGTGTGGAGCTGAGCGACGGAATGCAGAAGGACGTTCCTGTATTCACTGTGCAGGTATGGCATCGAGGACAACCCAGCAAAACTGGTAGGAGGGGTTAAAAAAAAGAAGGCAGAGTGAAGTTCCTGTTTATTGTTGGCCATACTTGGAACAATGTTATATATATAATCATATTATATTCTCATTATCAATAGATAATTTCTACACACAGCGCTGAGATGCAGTGCAGAGAATTGAATGAAATGTCATGCTGTTACATTCCAACAAAGTTAAAAAGTAAACAGTGCTCTGCACTTAACCACTTAAGGACCGAGCCTCTTTTTGAGATTTGTTGTTTACAAGTTAAAAACAGTTTTTTTTGCTGGAAAATTATTTAGAATCCCCAAACATTATCATTTTAATTTTCTAACACCCTATAGAAGAAAATAGCGGCCGTCGCAATACTTTCTGTCACACCGTATTTGCGCAGCGGTCTTACAAGCGCACTTTTTTTGGAAAAAATACACTTTTTTGAATTAAAAAATAAGACAACAGTAAAGTTAGCTCAATTTTTTTTATATTGTGAAAGATAATGTTACGCCAAGTAAATTGATACCCAACATTTGATACCCAACATGTCACGCTTCAAAATTGCGCCCGCTCGTGGAATGGCGACAAACTTTTACCCTTAAAAATCTCCATAGGCGTTTAAAAGATTGTAAAGGTTGCATGTTTTGAGTTACAGAGGAGTTCTATTTTACCTTTTATTTTTACACTATTCTTTAAAAAAAAAAATGTGTCACTTTTATTCCTATTACAAGTAATGTAAACATCCCTTGTAATAGAAAAAAAGCATGACAGGACCTCTTAAATATGAGATCTGGGGTCAAAAAGACCTCAGATCTCATATTTACACTAAAATGCAATAAAAAAAAAATTAAATAAAGGCCCTTTAAAAGCTATGGGCGGAAGTGACGTTTTGACGTCGCTTTCGCCCTGCAATGGTATGGAGATGGGTGGGGGGCTTCTTCCCCTCACTCGTCTCCATACCCAGAAAGGGAGAAGATCCGATTGCCTTCACCGCTGCCGACGGCTCCGGTAAGCGGCGGAGGGCACTGGAGTGTGGCGGGAGGGGGGGCCCCCTCTCCTGCCGCTGATAAAAGTGATCTTGCGGCGAATCCTCCGCAGAGACCACTAATATCGGAAAGCGGACCACCGGCCGAAGAAGAGGAGATCGGGGATCTGGCAGCTAGCTGCTGCCATAACAACGATATTCCTCTTCAAATTTAGGACGCATATCGGTGTGTGGCGGCTCTTAAGTGGTTAAAAGGTGCAAGGCACCGCCAGACAGAAGTGACACTTCCTAATTAGTAAAATGCGGCTTTGTATCATGTGAGAAATGTCAGTTCTGGCCAAAAGGAAATTGTACAACCAGACTGTATAGAGTACGCCAACAAAAAAAAGGTGTTTCCTGAAGAGCTGACAGAAGCAGAGTAAAGGCCTGTTCACACTTGCAGCCAAGGAAAGTAAAAAAAGGAAGCTGAGCTACCACATCCCTTAAACCTACACAGCAGCTAAAGGGGCTGTACACATGCCACAGCTGTGATGCTTCACTCCCACAGGAAAAACTAGACATACCGTGTTCAGGGGGCAATACCGCCACTGAATTCAACCCATCCAAGTGAATGGGGCATCACCTTAACTATAGGTAATGTGTAATGGTGTGGGCTTTTAGGAGTTAAAACAGGCAGTGAGGAGTAACATATCACCCCTCAGTCAGTCACTTTTCAAGTTCCCCCCATAATGTGATCAACTATGAATGTGGTGAATAGCTGCCAGAGCAGATCACATGTTTTTGGACCCTAAGGCTGGATTCACACCTACGCATTTTTTGTGCTTTTTGCATTTTGCAGATTTTCACCACAGAACGTGTTCCATAGGAAACCATGTTAAATGGACTCTAGTGCAAATCTGCATAATGCAAAAAGCACTAAAAATGCATAGGTGTGAATCCAGCCTAAGATAGAGCTTCATCCTGTTTTTTTTATCAGCCACCTCTTCTTTTTTTTGCTAGGGTATCCCCTATAAACATGCTGCCTGGACCAGCGGATCCAGAATTGATCTACTGTGATACGCTGTTCTACTGCCACCAATTTGATGCAGTGTGCAGCGTATGGTCTGAGCACTGACAGGATGACCCCCCACCCCTTCAACCTCTGCAGCAATGCTGGCAGCACTCATACGTCTATTAACCAAAGACAACCTCTGTATATATAACGCTGAGCATGTGCACTCAACTCCTTTGGTCAACCATGGTGAGGCCTGTTCTGAGTGGAACCTGTCCTGTTAAACCTCTGTATGGTCTCCGCCACCGTGCTACAGCTCAGTTTCATCTTCTTGGCAATCTTCTTATAGCCTAGGCCAGTGATGGTGAACCTTGGCATCCCAGATGTTTTGGAACTACATTTCCCATGATGCTCAGCTACACTGCAGAGTGCATGAGCATCATGGGAAATGTAGTTCCAAAACATCTGGGGTGCCAAGGTTCACCATCACTGGCCTAGGCCACCTTTATGTAGAGCAACAATTCTTTTTTTAGAGAGTTCTTTGCCATGAGGTGCCATGTTGATCTTCCAGTGACCAGTGTGAGGCCCAGTTCACACTAGTGTGATGCCAGACACCGCATGTGATTTGCACCGCATTGCTGTTCAGATCACATGTGATATCTGTGCGATGCGATTTCAGCCAAATAAACTGTATGGCTGAAATTGCATCACATTCGCACCAAAATGGTGCAGGACCCTTTTTTCGGTCTGCACTAGAATCGAATCGCATGGGTGTTCACACTTATGCAAACCGATTCCTGCACCATTTCACAGTTCGCACTGCGATATGTTGACCAATCTGGGGGTGTCGTTAACCTTACATTGACACCCGCAGATCTCAGTGTGAACCACTGTGCGAATCAGGTGTGATGCGGAAACCCGCACTAGATTTGCAGGGTTCTCGCATCGTACTAGTGTGAACCAAGAGAGTGAGAGCGATAACACCAAATTTAACACACCTGCTCCCCATTCACACCTGAGACCTTGTAACACTAATGAGTCACATGACATCGGGGAGGGAAAATGGCTAACTGGGTCCAATTTGGACATTTTCACTAAGACCCCTTTTACACTGGGGCGCTTTGCAGGCGCTATTGCGCTAAACCACTGCTGTGTCTCCAGTGTGAAAGCCCCGAGGGCCCCGAGGGCTTTCACACTGGAGCGGTGCGCTAGCAGGAAGGTAAAGAAAAGTCCTGCTAGCAGCATCTTTGGAGCGGTGAAGGAGCGGGTTATACACCACTCCTGCCCACTGAAATGAATGGGGCAGCGCGGCTATACCGCCGGCAGAGGCTCTTTGTGGTGGTTTTTAACCCTTTCTCAGCCGCTAGCGGGGGGTAATAGCGCCGCAAATCCGACGGTAAAACGCCGCTAAAAATAGCGGCGCTTTACTGCCGACGCACCTCCCACCCCAGTGTAAAAAGGGGCCTTAGGGGTGTACTCACTTTTGTTGCCAGTGGTTTTAATGGCTGTATGTTGCAATATTTTGAGGGGACAGCAAATTTACACTGTTAGACAAGCTGTACACTCACTACTTTACATTGTAGCAAAGTGCGAGGGGTGTACTCACTTTTTTGAGATACTGTGTGTGTGTGTATGAGGCTCAGAACTCATGTAAGGCTGGTCATACATTATATAATTTTCTTATTTCGTTTCCTTTACATTTACCGCCAAATATGTAGTGCTAGGGCCTTCCTGGATACAAATTGAAAGTGTTTAGGTGTGGCCTCATATTATATGGTTTTGGTAAATCAAAATGGATAATTGTACTAGAAAATTGTATAATGTATGGCCAACCTAAGTCAAAGGGGAGGCGCACATATTACGAAGATCCAATCTGGTGTTGCAAAAGCCGTCTTCTCCTTTGCCCTGGTTGTAAAGGGAACCTGCCTATACCATTTAGTAAAATTGAGAGTGGTAATGTAGCGGATTGAACCTTTAAATCAATTTATCCACCTGGGATAAGTATCAAATTTGTAAATGGAATTTAGGTTCCTGAAGTCGTTATAGAACCTCAGGCTGTCATCTGGTTTTGGGATAAGCACTATGGGATTTGACAACTGTTAGATGATCCCAACTTTTTGTGTACCTCTTAACTTGATAAGGTCTTCACGTTACTTTTACACGAGTCTCTGTCACAATGTCATGGTAAATTATGTTAGTTCAGCCAGATAGTTCTAAAAACAGCTCTCAAATTTTTTGCGAGAACTCTCTTACCTGCTGAATCTGAGTAGCAAACAGGGCCTGATATCCCAAACTCTGGTATACCTATCACTGGTGACACTTTAGGGTTACTTTGTGCCAATAAAGCCTTACAATGCTACCTGGTAGTTGACATTATTGGTCTCATAGGGGCACTGCCAATTTGCCAGAAATTTCCCTCTATACAGGTGGCAAACAACCAGCGGGCACACAGCATTGGGATCGGCGGGCACACAGCATTGGGATCGGCGGGCACACAGCATCCGGGATTGGCTGGCACATCGGGCAGGGGATCAGGCTGCAGCAGGCATCTGGCAGCGTCTCCTGTGTCCTCTTCGCTTCTGAGATCACGGCGGCTTCCCCTCCTCCTAGGCCTCCAATAGGATCGCCTAGCCTTTCAGCCAATCTAGAAACGGGTATCAGACCCGCTCTTCCTGATTGACGGAGAGGCGATTTACTGTTAGAAAAGCGAATATTCATTTGCTTTTCTAACACACCTGGGTGGGTGCCAAGCACAATGCTCTGCTCTCTGAGTCCACCCTATTTTGAAGCCTATTAGAGCCTATGGCTCTAATCAAGTCCAATCACCCCCCGCTGCTGTTATTCATGCGCTCAACATCCTGAAAGGGGCCGGATGCATGAATAGGGGGTGGCCGCGGCGGCCATGGATAGATTCATGCTATGCATGAATCTATTCATTAACCATATAGGGGGTGGTGTGGATAGAGGGGGCGGCGCTCGTGCACCCTTAATGAACGGGCTGCCCCCGACCAAAGCTTTTGGTTCCTGGGTTAAAGGTTCTAATTTTAGCAGATTAATTATGTGAACCTAGAAATGGAGGCTTTATCCCACTCAAAGCTCTTTAAAGTCTCTGGGCTCCAGGACTCAGAAACATATTCATATTCTATGAAAATAAAAAGCTTGTTTTCTCCAGATCAGCCATAAACCCTGGAGCCCTAACCATGGTTATCTAAGAAACCTAGGTGACACTGTATAAACCAGTGGTGTCAAACTCAATTTCATTGTGGCCCGGATCAGCATTATGGTGGCCCTCAAAGGGCCAGTTGCATGTGTAAGACTAGATGTCCAGAGAACCCCATCCCTCTTACATCAGATGTCAAGAGCCCTCCACCATCACAAGTCAAGCGACCCTCCCTTAAATCACAGTACATCCCTCTTACCTTGTGCTGTTGCTAGAAAGAAGCTGGGGCAGAGCTGGGAAACAGAAAGTGCAGGGTCTGGAGGAGGGCCAGAGGAGGGCAGGAGTCTGCTGAATGCTGAGACCAGGGGAGGCAGAGACAAGGGGGTGCTGTGGATGCACAGAGAGGCACAGGATCTGTAAGAGGAGTTCTGTCCTCCTCTCTGTTCTCGGTTTCTGAGACAGGAGGGCAGAGACATGCCTCTCCACGGCTGCATAAGAGGGGTACCACAGCTACAGGAGAGGTGTGAGAGCCACATGAAATGGCTCAGAGGCCTTGTGTTTGATACATGTGGTATTATACGCTATCCACAATCCTGCCAAACAGTGCTTCACAATATACCCTGGCTTAATGGTTGGCAGTTTTGCCATACAACAATGTGTTCCACAGTTCAAACCCCATCCCACGTAGAGTTTGCATGATATCCCTGTGCTTGTATAAGGTTCCTCTGGGTAGTCCATTTTCCTCCCACACTCCAAAGACATGCTGGTAGGATAATTGGCCCTAGTATGTGTATGCATGTGAGCAGTGGCGGCCCGTGCATTAAGGGCGCACGGGCGCCGCCCCCTCTCTTCTGCCACCCTCTCTATCACCAATAGATAGATTCATGCACTGCATGAATCTATCTATGGCCGCCGCTGCCACCCCCTATTTTCAGGCGCAGGGTGCCTGAATTACAGCAGCGGGGGGTGTTTTTGAAGCACCTGATTAGAGCCATAGGCTCTAATAGGCATCAAAAAAGGTGACCTGAGAGCACCATGCTGGGCGCTCGCAGGTCATTCAGCTGTGTTAGAAAAGCGAATGAATATTCGCTTTCCTAACACTAAACCGCCTCTCCGCCAATTAGGTGCTTGGGTGTGTTACCTGTCACCTGACTGGCTGAAACGACAGGCGCCGCTATTGGATGCCTATCAGGAGGAGAGGACGGGAGATGTGGACGTCAGGAGACGCATGGAGGACCTCGCTCATCGCCGTCACCTGCTGCCCCACCAAGACAGTGTAAGTCCTGGGCAGACGGCCAGCGGGTGGGGGTCACACTGGGGGCATTCAAGGGCACAGTGGCAGCATTTATTGGGCACAGTGGCAGTGTTTGATGGGCACAGTGTCAGCATTTGATGGCACAGTGGCAGCGTTTAATGGGCACAGTGGCAGCATCTAATGGGCACAGTGGCAGCGTTTGGCACAGTGGCTGCGTTTGATGGGCACAGTGTCACCATTTGATGGCACAGTGGCAGTGTTTAATGGACACAGTGGCAGCGTTTAAATGGGCACAGTGGCAGCGTTTGATGGCACAGTGGCAGCATTTGATGGGCACAGTGTCAGCATTCAATGGCACAGTAGCAGCGTTTAATGGGCACAGTGGCAGCGTTTAATGGGCACAGTGGCAGCGTTTGGCACAGTGGCTGCACTTGATGTCACAGTGGCAGCGTTTGAGGGCACAGTGGCTGCAATTGATGATTTTTTTTTTTTTTTTTAATTTTTGCCCCCCCAAAAAATGTTGAACACCAGCCACCACTGCGTGTGAGATAGAGAGCTTACATTGTTAGCTTCTTGAGGGCACGTAGTGAGGTAAATGTACAATATTTTAAGCATTGTCTGCACTATATGAATGCTTAAAATAAAATATATTTGCAGAAACCTTCATTATCTTTTTCTCCACTACAACAGCAGGAATAGAGAAGGGCACGTGACATTTCAAACCTCCATGGCTCTTGAAATGTAGAGGATTGTTTCAAAGCTACCAAATGTCCCATGATTGCAGGGACCGACTTGTTTTTAAATATTTGTCCTCTCCCCATCTCCTGCCTGCTTGGCCTGAGTTACGTTCCTCCTTCAATCACAAGAATTGCCTTTATTTTATTGTTTGCATTAGTAGCTGGCTTGTGAGTACTTGAAGATTTGTAATTCAGAAGCCATGGTACTAACCTGTGATAGGCATGGTAAGCAGGTCTGCCAGTATAAGTGCTGCACTCTGGGGTATTTCTGAGAGCTCAGAAGATTATAGCTTATTAGTACGAGAGTTGGCTATAACAGCAAAGGAAGAGAACACAGTACATAGCACAGATCCAGTAAAATAACAATATTGGTAGACAGTGGCGACTGGTGGTATATTTTCGGGGGGGGCAAACAATGCACCCACAGCCACCCCCCTTCCACGGTCAGTTGGGCCCCCCCTTGGTCGGTCGGCCAGTTGCCAGCCCCGACCAGCCCCTTACCACATCAATGGCGCGGGCAGTGCTTCCCTCCGGGCGATGGCTTCCCCTGCGCCTCCCCCTCTGCATCACGGTGGCCGTGCGTTTCCTCCCTCCTCCTCCCAGGCCAATAGGATCGCTTCTCAATTTTGGCCAGTCGGGAGAAACGTATCTCGGGATTGGCCGGGAGGAGAATCAGTGTTACAATAGCGAAATATTCCGGATTACTGGTATCCTAAAGGCGCCGATCTTGGCGTTTTGAATTCTTTTAAGTGCAGAGGATGGGTTTGGGATCTTATAGACCACAGATCCCTCCATAAATAGTACCTGTGCTGCCTATTACTGTCACAAGGGATGTTTACATTCCTTGTGACAGCATTAAAAGTGATAAAAAAATGTAAAAGGACAGTGTAAAAATAAAAACTTTAAATCTACAGAATATCAGCACCTGATATCAACTATCGGACTTAAAGGCAGCATAAAAATCGGTATGGGTATCGGCACTGAAAAACCGTTATCGGTCGACCCCTAGTCCACAGATACTGCAAAGGGGATAGCCTCAAACCAGCGGCTGTGGTTGAACCCTGGGCGGCAGTACTAGTTTGCCTAGTGGTAGCGCCGGCCCTGGGTACAATGCCTACATTTCAGAAGGTCTGAAACCCATGGGTGTTGTCCGGCGGACAATCCGACCGTGTGTGGGCTCCATTGGACCTGCAGCGGACTTTTTTGGTCAAAAATCTGACGGACTTTAGATTTGAAACATGTTTCAAATCTTTCCGACGGACTCGAGTCCGGTCGAAAAATCCGCTCGTCTGTATGCTAGTCCGACGGACGAAAACCGACGCTAGGGCAGCTATTGGCTACTTCCTTATTTTAGTCCGGTCGTACGTCATCACTTACGAATCCATCGGACTTTAGTGTGATCGTGTGTAGGCAAGTCCGTTCATTCAAAAGTCCGTCGAAAGTCTGTCAAAAGTCCGTCGGAAAGTCCGTCGGACCAGTCCGGTCGAAAAAGTCCGCCCGTGTGTACGTGGCATTATCTGCAGACTTCAATTGTCATCTTGTGGAGCTGTAATAAGCCTACTAACCAATTTGTCTAAACCTGAGTGTGGTGAGTCTCCCTTGGCATGATCCTTTGCCTGGCATCCTCATCATCTTCTTCCCACTCACCATCTTTTCCCCTTCTTTGTTTCTTGCATTGCGTTCTTCCTGACACTATCTTATTCCAATGGAACTTCTTTACCTATATTGCGACTGGAAAAGATGACTGTCCACTGTATCACTATTACACCTTTATTGGAATATATGTACATTGTTTATATGTTGTCTATACATTTATTGTACATTCGCCCTCTTCTATATCATTTTTATGTTTGAAAACGTTTAATAAAAACAATTGAACCAAAAAAATATCAGGACTTGTGACTCTTTAGTAATGCCAGCTTTGTATTTCTCTCTGTTCCTTGCACTTTCCCTTGTGACACATAATTTTACTTGAGCTTGCAATTTTTGGCACATATTTCAGACTTTCTGTCTGCTCAATTCCCTCTACACTTTGTCATGTTAACATTGAAACTTCCAATAAAAAAAAAAAAGAAAACAGAAAGCCTTTTCAATAATTTAAAAACATTTATTTGATGATTTACACCCTACAATGCCATGCTTACTAACATATTAAAACAACAGTGGTGTTACAATGGGAAGACAGCACTGCAAGAAGCACACTAATCACACTGGAACATAAGAAAGATTTTTTTTATAAATTTAAACTCACACATTTATAAATACTATGACCACAGTATTAAGCTAAAACTAACTTGGCAGCAGGTGGATTGAATAAATATATTGAACAGCTGCATATGTTAAAAATACAATAAAGAAACAAAAATATGCAAAACATAAAATAAAATATCACAAATGTTATAATTTTCCAAAACTGGAGGAAAAAGACAACTGTTGCCCACAGTAACCAATTAATTTACCCTTTTGAAACGATGGACAAGGACATCAGTCTAACGCTAATTGATCCAATGTCCATAATAATCAATCAGGCTTGAATCAGGAAGCAAGAAATCTAATTGGCACTTATGGGCAGAAGCTTCAGTTCTAGGGCCTGTTCACACATAAAGCTCAATATACAAGCTAACACAACAGGATAAGATTACTTATTTTCAAAAAGTGAAAGTTTTCAAGTCATTTGAGACTGGAAAATGACAGTCACGTGGCTAAACAAAGATCCTTATCCTTGCGTTAAAACCTAATTAAACTTTCATGGTAAATCAGATCAATACATTCCAGGTAATACCAAATAAAAGATGTTCAAGGTCTTACAGTTCATTTTCTTTTTAAAGCAGCCGCAGCTTGAGTAGAAAAGCCTGTTCCCTGCCAGCATGCTGTAAAAAAGGACCCTTGCTCTTTATGTGTAAACAATGTTCTCTCTGCAGAGGACTTACAACCCCCACTGATTAAGACCGTTAGATCTGCAATCAGCAGAAAAGCCTGTTCTTTGCCAGCACGTTGCACAGTGGGACCCTAGTTTCTTGCGTGGAAGCAGTGGTCTCTCTGCTGAGGTTTGACATGCACCCTGCTGAATCTGAGCTACAGTTCCCCAATAAGCAGTAATCATGAGATTTTCTGAATACAGATCTCTAGCGCTGACTCAGGGGCATGTTGGACATCTGCAGAAGACCAAGAGGAGGGATCCATGCTGGCAAAGGAAAAACTTTTCTACTCAGGCTGTGGCTGCTTTCTAAAAAAAAAATCTGGACCTTTGGTTTGATGTACTTGTGTTGAAGGCTTGGTTCACATCTGTGCGGTTGGTCCCGCTGCGAGACCCACACAAATACTGGTAGCCGCAACCACTCACAGGGAGAAATGCGGGACCTGTGGGTGGGTGCCATTAATCCACCGCACTGGAAATAGCACCCGTGCGGACTGCGATTTCCAAAATAGTGCAGGGGCTTCTTTCCTGCGTGTGGCGGGGCACGGCAGCCCATTCAAATGAATGGGCTCTCATGCCTCCTTAAACCATGGCCCGCACGGCCGCACAGGTATGAACCTAGCCAAAATGTATTTAGCTGATACAAAACTGAAAATTCTATTGGGCTTAAAAGCATATGAGCCTATAGCGACCTGCAGTACGGCCATTTTGAATGGCCCCCCACCACAAATCAACGCACCTGTGCTACAGTGCACCACAACCCACATTGTGTTAAAAAAAAATAGAGCAGGAGCTATTTCTCCTGCATTGGGGCTTACTCAAAATGAACGAGCTGCAGTAGTGCAATGCGCGGCAGTGCAAAACAAAGTGTGTTGCAGCTCATGCATTACCGCATCACAAAATAATGTGAACAGGCACTTACTCCAGTTTAAATAAATCAGTCCCAGTTCTGGGCAGAACAAAAGCCACGTGTATAATAAATGATTTTTTTTTTTAGTCTTTTGAATTTTATTTCTTAGCGCTGTTAAATAGTTTTGGCAATGTGATACATTTGAGGTTTTGTTAGTGACTACCTGAGTGCAGAGAATTATATTCCTGAAAATTTTGCACAGATCTAATACACAGATATTATAAGGCGTGTTATTACTGTACACAAACACACACACACATACACGTGTCACTTTGCAGTGTGTTAAATGCACAAGTATGTTGAAAAAAAAATTAAGACAATTTCATCAAGAGTCAACTGGAAGGCAGAATATGTGTATATCGCAGCATATGGTTTCTATGTTATATATTGTATATATATATGTTATCATGGACATATAATGTAAGTGCACACATGCAGTTTGTGCAGCAATGCGCTGCAACGAGTTTAGCGTGCTGCAACTGCACTGCACCTGTCAAAGTTCGTGAATATCATATCCTCCATACACAAAGAAAACTTTCATTACTTGTTGAATATACTAATAAAGTTGCACTGAAAAATCCTTGTGGGACAAGACACGTGACTCAAATCTGCTGGGATGGTGCAGTGCAGTTGCAATACATTACAACACGAGAGTGCATAAAAGCACAAATTCGCATAAAGCCACAAACAATCAAAAAAGAACACAAAGTAAAACGCCTCAGACTCACACAATACATAAAATTCAGAATATCACAGTGATATAAATGACTGCAGAACTACAGACCACAAGTGTTTATTAAAACTGCTACTGCCAACGGCGTTCCACGCAAAGTAGCATTTACCAGTCTGTCCTCCCTCCATACTGCCCTCATCACAATCCTAAATTGCAGGAACAAAGGTTCACTGTGCTTTTTCCTAATGCCGCATACACACGAGCGGACTTTTCGACCGGACTGGTCCGACGGACTATCCGACGGACTTTCGGTGGACTTCCAACGGACTTTCCCAACGAACGGACTTGCCTACACACGATCACACCAAAGTCCGATGGATTCGTACGTGATGACGTACGACCGGACTAAAATAAGGAAGTTGATAGCAAGTAGCCAATAGCTGCCCTAGCATCGGTTTTCGTCTGTCGGACTAGCATACAGACGAGCGGACTTTTCGATAGGAACTGGGTCTGGCGGAGTTCCGACATAAAGATTTGAAGCATGTTCCAAATCTAAAGTCCGCCAGATTTTCGACCAAAAAAGTCCGCTGCAGGTCTGATGAAGCCCACACACGGTCGCATTGCCTGCCGGACTCGGTCCGTCGGACCAGTCCGGTTGAAAAGTCCGCTCGTGTGTACGCTGCATAACACTTTTCCTGTTGTTTAGAGGAGGGAAAGCAGGTGACAACAAGTAAACAACTTATAAGGCCCATATACACATCGTGTATAAAAGACGTTTGAAGAGAAGTTGGCTTCATTTTGGTAAAGCAGAACTGTAGGCAAAATGCTATATAAACAGTTTAAATACAAATGCATGAAAAGGATTTGGTCTTAAGATTGAGGAACCCCTGCCAGACGGTACACTCAGGTCCTGGACCTCCCTGCAGAGTACATTGCAATTAAACTTTACAACTGGGTCCAGGAACAACTTCTGCTTTTTGAAAGGGCAAATGAAGGAACATCTCTCTAATGTGGTCATGCCAGGGCTCTCCCCTCTGGAGTTCTCAGTGCTACCCATCCCTTTTCCATCTTGAATGTTGATGTGCAGGGGATTGAAGGATGTTGGTAACAGGGAAGATTTAAAGAATAATTCCAGACATGGCTATATTATACATGGTTACATTGGTCCATACCTGACCAATGCCCCTGGAAGC
The DNA here is from genome assembly GCF_042186555.1 of Aquarana catesbeiana. Classification (NCBI taxonomy): domain Eukaryota; kingdom Metazoa; phylum Chordata; class Amphibia; order Anura; family Ranidae; genus Aquarana; species Aquarana catesbeiana. The sequence goes on from NC_133334.1 coordinate 233,773,268, forward strand.
TGAAAATCACCGAAGCAAACATTGCTACTCCAGTCTTCTCCACTTGCTTGCAAGTCCAGCGCCGAGTGACTGCACTCCTGCTTACTGAACACAGGAGGTCAGGCACTCAGCATGGGCGCCATTCAGGGAGTGAAATCTCCCACATGGTACACAAACAGCAAAGCTTACCCTAAGGGCCTAATCTAAGGGCCCGTTCACACCATGAGTCACACAGGAACATGCTGTGCAATTTACATGCAATGCGGGTGCAGTGCGATTTCAGCCCATTCATTTGAATCGCGACAGATCACACTGCACAGTTTAAAAAAATGCACAGCAACCAGATCACATGGTACTATTGTACAATGCGATCCAGTGCAGACAAACATACTGCGTTTGCGATCTGCATGGGGTGTGATTAAGCTAACACTGACACCCGCAGCAGATCGCAAGTGCAGTGCGTTTTGAACGTGGTGTGGGAAATGTGCACCGCATTCTGGTGTGAGCTGGCCCTAAGCCTAGGTTCACACTGAGGGCGGGAATGAAATCTGAACTCTTACGATTTCATTCCCGCATGTCAGCCCTGATTTCGGGGACGATTTCAGAGACATCTGTGCGGGTTTCTGCCCCGATGTCAATGGCAATCGCATCCTGAAATCGCCAAAAGTAGTACAGAAACCACTTTTGGAAATCGGTGCAGATTAGGACGGTGCCATTGCCGGCAATTACCGCAGATTTGGCATGTCACATCGCATGCCAAATCGCACCAATGTGAACCAGGGCTAAAACTAACATACAAAAAAATGTGGCTTTTCATACACTTTAGGGCTTGTTCACATGATTTGTGTTTGGTTGCACTTGGGCAGCCTTGACCAGCACAGTCCCAAAGCAAAGACAAGGCAATTTGCCTTGTTTGCTATGAAGTCAGTGCATGTCGCTGCATTACAGTGGTGTACACTGAAAAAGTACCGCATGCAGCATGTTGCAACACAAGCCACCTCATTGGAATGCCAGTGCGGTGAATAGAAGTGATTGAAATGTCACTGTGGCATTTCAACAAATTTCTGCTTGAAAAAAAAGTAGACTGTATGATGCGCCTTGATTGGCACATCAGCACTGTTCTTTCCAGCACACAATAGCGGCTCTGAGTTCAACGTGGCTGCTCAGGTGTACAAACCCTTAAAATTGGAACATTACATAAAAGAAATGCCAGCGGGAAGGTTTTTTTTTTGTAGAAGAGAGATACTGCGTCTCTTCTGCAATAAAGCTCCCAACCTCCGTGCTTGCAGAATTCTTTAGAATGCAGACTGAGCTGGGATTGCCAGAACAATCCTGCCAAGCAGCAGAGTCGCAGCATGCCTCCCAGCACTTGTTCCCAATAATCTGATCATGCTGATTACTGGGATAACACACCAGTCTGCTCCTATTATGTACAGGTAACAAATGAGCACTGACAACTCAGCTTTGCGGTACATTTTTTCTATGGTAACAAGTTGTCTACCTACAAGCTGTCATAATTAGGCCTCATGCACACTGGATGTTTGGCCATGTCTCCTAGATGGTTTTTCTCCTGCGATTTGGCAGAAAAAAACGTTTAGGAGCATCATAATGGATGAATGAACGATCAACCGCTAAACGCGTCTAGCGTTAACGCCTGTTTAGACGTGTTTATAAGAGGCAAGCATTTTTTCTGCTACACGGCGCTATTCCTGGCCCACACTTGCAGTGTTTTTTTGGGGTTTTTTGCTGCCTCTAAACTTTTCTAAATGCCTACACGTGAACGGATACATAGGCTAACATGCAGGGAAGTTTAGAGACAGAGAAAAAAAAAACGCCAGATGCCCCTAACAGCAAAGTTAAAAACGTCCAGTGTCCATGAGGCCTTATGAGGGCCTGCCTTAAAGACTCATAGGGCAAGCCATAAGTACAACGTAGTGTACACATGAGGGTAATTTACTAAAGGCGAAAAGATTGTTCACTTTTGCAAGGGCAGTTGCTCCGGAGCTTGGTAAATGAGTGGAAGCTCTGCTGACTTCCATCATCCAATCATGTGCAAGCAAAAATGCTTTTTTTTTTTTTACATTTTCCTTGCATGTGATTGTGTATTCTTTGCAAAGTGAAGCTTCACCTCATTTACCAGGCTCTAAAGTAGTGCTCTCCAAACTGCGGCCCAGGATGTGGCCCTTTGCCTTTATCTGGCCCTTGGGGCACTATTCCTTTCACTGATATGAATGAGACACTATTCTGCCAACTGACCAAGGATGGCGCACCATTTCTCCCACTGACCCCACTAATGGGCCAAAAAAGAAAAAAGGAGGGCGCACCGACCTAGTGCATTACTGATAAAAAATTTTTTTAATTATAAATATATAAAAGCAGACCGCCTAGGCTCTGAAGAAAGGGGTACGCCCTCGAAACGTGTCAGCCGTCTGGGGTACCATCTGATACCTCCTGTCATCAGGTCTTGTCTACAGTTGCTAAGGGATGAAGTTCGACTGTTAAGAAAAGCCTTTACTTATGCTCGTTTGTGAGTAGTACCATTGCTTTTATATATTTTTGATAAAACTTTTTTATCGGTAATGCACTAGGTCGGTGCGCACTCCTTTTTTCTCTTTAGCTGTATGAATACCCATTGTTCTGAGGAGGGCTGTAAGATTCTAGACTTTGCCGTAAACCCAAGAGTGGATCATATCACCTGCGTATAGCAAAACACCGGAGCGCAGGAGATTATTGTTTTGTTTTTTTTGCCCAATAATGGGCCACCATTCCTTCTAATGATGCCAATGATGGGGCACTATTCCTCCCACTATTACCAAATATGTAGATGTTTACGCCCACTGATGCCAGGAAAATGTCCACTGCTACTGGCCACAGTTTGGCCCCCTAAAGTCTGAAGGACAAAAAAACTAGCCCCTTGCTTTTAAAGTTTGGAGACCCCTGCTGTAGAGCAACCTCACTTGTAGAGCGCTTATGCCCTTGCAAAGTACACAGTCTTTTTGCCTTTAGTAAACCAACCCCACAGATGTACTAAAAATATTTTAGTAGGGATGGGTTTAACCCCTTGCTGGATCTTTACTGCTGTGTGTTACTCCAGCAAGCTGCACTACTCAAGCAACTAATGCTAAGACAGCCAAGGCCTGACGATTAGATAAGCTTCCTGGTTCCCCTCTTTGGAATATTTTCTCCATAAACTCCTATGGAAAATTAACAACAACATTATTGGACTCTAGAGGATTCTCTGTGGGAACATATGAAAAATTCACTCCAGAGAAAAGAAACTGGGAAACAAGGGGGGGAGTGGAATCTTCCTTTCAAAGATACAAACAGCTATAAAGCCAATGGCAATGTAAGCCAATCAGGCTCTACTGTATTGCGTTCTGCGAGTGCAGTTGCTCTAGAGCTTAGTAAATCATGTGCAAACAAAATAAAAAAAAACAGCATTTTTGCTTGCACATGATTGGATGTTTGAAGTTAGCAGAGCTTCCATCCCTTTGCTAAGCTTTGAAGCTACTGCATGTGTAGAGGGCAACTGCACCTGCAAAGTGCACAGTCTATTTGCCTTTTTAAGTCAACCTTAATGTGCTGCTCCACTTTTACTATCCAGTAACTGTCCTTAACCAAGCTGTGCTGCATTGACTACAGTGGTGAAAAGTGAGGTTAGGGACCTGACTCTCCCGTCTGGCAGGAATACAGCATTACAATTTATTTTTGCAGGTAATAGAGTTCATATATATGTATTATACCTGTGTATTAAAGTGTTACTAAACCCACAACCGTAAAATGAGTCTGTAAATGCAGTAAACATGCTTGTTATACTCACTGTGGAACCTAAGGGGTTAATCCTCCGCATTGAGTAAAAAGGCTGTTTGATCCTGTCTTCTCTGATCCTCCCCTTCTTTTACTGTCCCCAATCCATCTGCTGATAGAACAGAGCCTTGGAGGCACTTTGCGCATGCTCAGTTTGGTGAGTATTGCTAGAGAGCTTTATTTTTATTTGGGGGGGGGGGGGGGAGTATGTAATTAGCACAGGGCCAATCAGCACTGAGGGTCAGGGGTCATGCAGCTCTTATAGGGCAGTCAGAGGAGAATGAAAACCCCTCCTCCAAGCTTTAACCAGACACTGATAGAAGTCACAAGAGTGCTATATACGGCTGATGCAAAAAGGTATTTAGCAGTTTATATTTACTAAAATAATTGCATTTACGTGTTCTGTGTATTGTGGGAGACCAGATATAGTGAATGCAGGGTCCTGGGTTTAGTAACACTTTAAGCTGTTTGCCTATCATTCTGCTTTAATCTTCTGGAGTCGGGAATCCGGATCCCTATGCATTTGAACTCATTTACTAAATCAGTATAAATGACGGCTTTCTAAACGCAGTAACCAATCACATTTCTCTCTGATGCCAGAACAATAAATCCTTATTGGCTGCACTAAGTTACTCTACTTAGTACAATGACCTTTGCCTTATTTCCCAGAATGGCATTCCCTAGATTAACAAGGGATGTTTTTGGAGTTAATCAATTGCCGACTTCTTTCATCTCTGCTCCCTACACCATTCTTTGTAGTCTACTTTTGCATTTATCTCTTACATAAATGCGGAGGGCAAGGGATAGGATGAATCCTAATTATCCCATCAGTCAGCACGTTTATTCACTATGACAGTACTAATAGGAGTGATGATGGACAAAACACAGTAAGCCAAAGCAGATGTCAGCATTCATCAGTTTGGAAGGGTAAGATCTAGGAAAGATGAACCTGGCTGCTTTGTCTTTACTATACTTCCCAAAATTTTATGTACCTATAAACCCGGATAGGATACTACGCACCTTCATCCTCCTATGTAAACTGGATTTGCAGAGGAAGCACTGAGAAGACATAATGTAATGTACCTGATTAACAAACCATTAGTGTAAGTTATTCTGCTTTGGAAAGCATATTCAAAGAGACGTTATCATTGTTCTTTCCAACTCCTTAAAAATTAAACACGCTAGAAGCATATTTAATTTGATGATCCAAATATAATATTCATGTGAAGAGCAATGAGGTTCACTAGCCCAAAATAACCAACCATATATCACGTTTTACCAGTTCAATTTGGTCAGGCTAAAGAAAGCTGATTCCTGATTGGCTATTGTGTGACAAGTTAATGTACACCGCTACTCTTCATATTGAATACAACTCTAATGCCCCGTACACACGGACATCGGACTTTCCGACAACAAAACCGTGGAATTTTGTTTGATTGTTGTTGGCTCCAACTTGTCTTGCATACACACGGTCACACAAATGTTGGCCAACAATTACGAACGTAGTGACGTACAAGACGTACGGCGAGCCGATAAAAAGGAAGTTTAAGAGTAATGTGATATCTCCATTATGAACGCTAAATTTACAAGACCGAGCGCTTCCGGCTCGTACTTGATTCCGAGCATGCGTGGATTTTTGTGCGACGGACTTGTGTACACGCGATCGGAAAGTCCGACAACAAAGTTTTGTTGGCGGAAAATTTGAGAACCTGCTAGCCAACATTTGTTGGCGGAAAGTCCGAAAACAAGTGTTCGATGGAGCGTACACACGGTCGGACTTTCAGCCAACAAGCTCACGTCCAACATTTCCCGTCAGAAAGTCCGATCTTGTTTACGCGGCATTAGGCTTAATGTACACGGGACGTTTTTACAACCTCTCCTGAACGATTTACCTTGACAGATAGTAACCCACGTTTAAAACGTCCGTTTTGTCATGTTTATATGGCGCGTTTAGCCGCGTTTGCGCTTAGAAGTGTTTGAAGAAAAAAATGTTTTTTTCTTTTTTTTTTAAATAGCCAAAAAACACCTGTAGATGAAACGCGGCTAAACGCGAGTTACCGCGTATAGCCGCGCCTGCCGTCTGAAACATCGGAAACGTTGGCGTTTTAACTCATTTTTTTTGCCTTCAAAGAAAAGCCTATAAACGCAACTGCCTAAAAACGACATTAAACGAACCTGTGTACATGTACACATAAGATAACATTGGATGAGTTCAGGGGCAGTTGAAAAAAGCATCCAACTGCCACTGAACGTCCGTTTACCAGCAGCAGTGTACATGAGGCCTAACCCTCGGTTCACACTGGGACGACTTGTCAGGCGACCTAGGTCGCCTGACAAGTAGCGTCCCGTTCAGTACAATGGAACTGTTCTAATCGAAGCGACGCAAGTCGCTCCGACTTAGAAGAAGGTTCCTGTACGACTTTGGGGGCGACTTGCATAGACTTCTATACAGAAGTCGTTTTGCAAGTCGCCCGGGCAGTCGTGTGCAGGTCGCCTCGGTGAGGCGACCTGCAAGTCGTGCCGCCTCTGGTGTGAACCGAGGCTTAGGTTGGCCATACACCAGCAGAATTAGAATCAGAACTTTCACATGGAATTTTTGAAAAATCAAAGTCTCGCTACTAATTTCTTTCGCTTTAAAATTTCATCCAGACCTGCCATTTGAATGGCATTCCAAGACGTCTTAAACTGTTTTTTTTTGTGCCTAGAACATGTGTGTTACAATATGTATGATTCTTCTGAATCCAAAACCAAAACCACACTCACAGTTAAAAATTCATTAATTAAGGAAGATCTCACAGGATTTTTTTTTTCTGCTAGTTCTGACCAGGGACGCACAGGGCTATACTCACCAGATCCGATGATGCTTTGGAAAACAGCACTCCCCCACATCCAGCAGTGGAATGTTCCTGCCAATACTCATGTCCAGAGCTGGTCTATGGGCATGATGACATCAGGAACAGTCCACCGGTCAAGACCGCAAGACTATGGGGGGGGGGGGCCTGAGCAGCAGGGACCGGTCTTGCATTTAGAGGATCAGCGGATTAGGTAAGTATATCTCTGCTCTCCTCACTCCTAGAAAAAAGTGAGCAGTTTATCGACATTCACAGACCCACTGGATGGAAAAAAAAAATTTCCTGGAATTCTTCTTTAGGCTTGGTTCACACTGCTGCGGTGCGAATTACGTCCGTTTTTAAGTGCGACTGTGCATTCACAGTGCGATTTTTGTGTTTCAAGTGCGATTCTAATGCAAATCTGATGCGAACTGAAGTCTATGGAGTTTAATTCGCATCACATCAAACTTGCAGATGACCCTTTTTTCAGCTACATCCGAATCGCAACCGCATTGATGTGAAAGGCCTCCTTGAAAACAATGTTATATCAGATGACATGCAAATCTATGCGTTCGAAACTCGCATCAGAATTCCAAATCACATCAGAATTCGCATCAGTGTGAACCGGGCCTTAAAGAAACATTTTCCATCCTGCTGTCTCCAATGTTCTCATCACTATGGTTGATAATGATAGTCTATTTGATCCAAACTAATTATTAGAAAATCAAAAAAACGTTCTAAAAACAAATATTTTCAAAAATAATTCTACTAGCGTATGGCCAGCTTTACTGACCAGCGTGGTTTTTATTTTCCCACTGATGAGTTTACATCGATGCAAACAAACAGCAGAATAGGAGAACTTTTAATGACAGCTGCTGGGACCTCTGCCACACTTTCCATGCTGGGTTGTGAGCATTATGTGTTTGTAGGGACCAAGCCACGCCATAAAAAAATAAAGTGTTATATTTGAGAAACTGTATACCAGCAAGGTAAGTATTTTCCACCGGAAGAACAAGATCTGAAGCTGCCCTGAGGATTTGTAATGCGATTTCTGAGATACACAGCTGTGCTAGAAGTCTGATAATTCTCCTGGATCTCAGTGCCCAGTGCAGCCTGTCACATCGGCTAACGGTGTCACTTTAGCACTTTGTGCTTCAATGACTTTACTTTTCATAGTGCACAGATGACAGTATGATTTATATCACTGCAAACAGGAAAACTGAGCTTCAGTGACAACCGCTATACTACTGAACAAACAACAGCAGAACAACACTAGAGTGGCTCTGTACACCAAGCCACACTGGCTCCTTTCACTTACTATTACCCCATCTGCAGACGCGTCACATGTACAGCCATGGGATGCTGGGAGACTTTTTTTATTTTTTTCATTATTATTATATAACAATAAAGTCGTGTTTGTATTTTTGGCAGTCGTGGCTACATTTATGCAGCAAATCTAAATTCAAAATAAGGAAGATAAGATGGTTTCGTAGACAGAATTTGCTGCATGTGATTGTTAATGCTTACTAGGGGTCTCTACTAAGCAAAAATCCCAATTTCCACTTAACAGGGGTGAATACCGGAACTACACTGAATCTGAGCACCAAAAAACAATTATTATTAAACTATTTAATTTTTTTTTATATTCAAAGCAACTCCCCCCCCCCCCAAATCCATCCATGTCTCCATTCTTTATTTTGCTGAGAAATCACTTTGAAAAACACCCTCCTAGCATTTCTGGCTGTGACCATCTAGATGATTTATGTTCGCTTCCTGGAATCCATCTGCCCTTAGATCAGGCATGCAGGCAGGAGGGTGTGCTTAGCTGAGAAAACCCCTCCTCCCCTCCTGAAGCCTCTTGGGATGTATGATATCATTGACCTAGGCCAGAAACCAGGAGGTAACTGAAAAAATGTGTGTTTTTTTTTAAACAAGTAAATATGATATACCTTCCTATATATTTACGAATGTGAGCAGTATAAGGATTAAAAATAGTCAATGTGATTGAGAGAGTGAAGTTCCAATTTAAGGGCAGAGCAGAGGAACAAAGACAATGGCCATATTATAGAAGGGATCTCCATGAGGCACCTATGCTTAGGCCCAGCTCCTGGACTTTAATAATATACCCTCAAAGGCCACCTTTATTGGGCCAGCCATTTGTCCACTAAGTTTTGCACCACAGAGGTTATCCTAACTAGTACCCTCCATATGATAAAGAATAAGGGCCAAGGAAGAACTGGGCTTGAGGGCATTTGCCCAACAGGGCTAGTATCAACAAAATATGTTGGGTTGGTGGACCTGGCTGGAGATAATTCCCTATTTACACATTGATCAGAGCAGAACTCGCAGTCAATGACGCATACTAGGCATTATGGCTACCTGCTCCTCGCTCTGACCTGACTAGATCGTCTAGCAGAGGGAGGTCTTCCAGTACCAGCATCCTTTGAAACTCTGAGATGTCATGTGACCAAATGCTGAAAGCTACAAAGAAAGCTGAAACTTGGGAACATCCATGGCCACCAATCAACGCGAAACTATAGCACACTTTGCATGGTACACGTTCATCCAAAAGAAAATAGTCCCTACCATGAAAGAACTAGTTGGTCACGTTCGACCCCCTAGCGAAAGGTTGCCAGTCCTTCCAATTAGGGCCTATCCAGAAGTTGTACAGCTCTAGGACTGGGCTAACATAGCCTGCCCACCATTATGGGCCCTCAGCCATCAAAGATTTAAAAATGTATTCTTTTTTTTTTTTTGGTAAAAAAATAGAGATCTGTTAAGGACAGGGGTCATATTTGTGCTAAGGCCAGAGAATCTGAACAAAGGTCTAATTCACATTAGTTGATCACCGAACATTCTTCGTCATAACATACTATGTTCCACAAAGGTCATTTACTCCAGTCACTGCACCAATGTACTCCAGACTGCATGCTTATATATGGGAAAGTAATGCATTACAACAATGCCTTGTCCACCAATGCTTTCTTCAATTGCAGTCGGTGATTCCTAAGGGTCCTTTCACACTGGGGCGGTTTGCAGGCGCTATTGTGCTAATAATAGCGCCTGCAAACCGACCCGAAACAGCCGTTGCTTTAATTCCAGTGTGAAAGCCCCGAGGGCTTTCACACTGGAGCGATGCGCTGGCAGGACAGTAAAAAAAGTCCTGCCAGCAGCATCTTCGGAGCGGTGAAGGAGCGGGGTGTATACCGCTCCTTTACTGCTCCTGCCCATTGAAATCAATGGGACGGCGCGGCTATACCGCCGGCAAAGCGCCTCTGCAGAGGCGCTTTGCGGTGGTTTTAACCCTTTCTCGGCCGCTAGCAAGGGGGTAAAACCGCCCCGCTAGCGGCCGCATACTGACGGTAAAGCGCCGCTTACAATAGCGGCGCTTTACCGCCGACAACGCCCCCGCCCCAGTGTGAAAGGGCTCTTAGAAAAAGTTTACATTTTTTTCACATTCAGATTATCGTACTGTGTAGCAGAGTATCACGGTCAATAATTTGTTTTAACAAAATTATTACTGTCAGCAGCACATTGAGTGACCTAAAGGGGTTGTAAACCCTTGTGTTTTTTCACCTTAATGCATCCTATGTTTAATACTACCACTGTCACAGTTCCACATCTTAAAATCCTGATCGGGAACCAGGTGCCATGCCTTCAGTAACTGCGTGGTAATCCAAAGCCCTGAACATCAGTGCAAATTGATTTCATTTCTACACACTGCTGTAAATAATTATTACTTGTGTCTCATTTATTTCATCTTTAAAGGAGCAACTTCAGCCCAAAAGGTCAATGTATCTTTGAAACCCATTTTACTAACAAAAGTATTTCTAAACAAATGCAAATGTGATTCCCCCACCCATGCAGAGCTATTTGATTGCATAGCAAAAAGAAAATGACAGCTTTTTTCAGCACCTGCAGTTCTGCAAACTCTGTGCCACTGCCCCGCCCACTCTGCTCTTTATTCTATTGGTGAGCATCACCACACTGGTGGTTCCTAGCCTGAGCTCTCTCAAGTAAGTGGCCCTGAGGACCGCCCTTTAGAAGTCCAGTCCCACTGCAAAACCACCTTCAACTTTCAGCTGGTTGCGGTAACACAATATAAACATATATTTCGGATTTCACAAGCTGAATTAAAAAAAATAAGAAGGAATACATAAATTAAATAAATCATCTTTCTATATTCTTCTTTAATATTAGTATTACATAGCAGCAGGAACATACCCTTTTAAATTAAAACTTTATTTGTATCCTATGTGATCAACATGTAAGTATTTAAAACAATAATCTTTTGTACAAGCTTGTCTACACACAGGGGGTCTATTTATAAATGATTATATTATATTTATTTCCTATGATCATCTACTCCATCTAGTGGCCATAATGCAATATTTTCCTGATTGAGGTATTTCAGGAAAATACCACATTATCACCACTAAATGGAGCTGATGATCATAGGAAATAAACGTATTAGACACATTATGGGGATTATTCACGGTGGCTGTGAGAAAGCTGAGACATCCCCACAGCAATTTTTTTAGAAATAGATACCCTAAAGTATCATTACCCATGAGGAAATGCCTAAAGTGCACACATGCATATAATATCTCTAATATATTATTATGTAATTTATTAAATCTGTAATAAATTAGTTCTAGTTTGCACTCTGACACGATAGAATAAAGCTTTAATTAGAACAATACTTATATATATTCTCTAGATTCTCACAATGACATCTCTACTTTCATATAAGACATTATATTCTGTGCTAACAACACTCTAGTATCTAGCAAATGAACATAATAAATATATTTTGGTGAAAAACTATTGTCTCTTTTTATATAGCGTAAATATTAGATTATTATTCTGAAAGTGTCATTTTTATCTCAAGTCATTAAATATTGCTTACAATATTTTGGGTGACTACAGAGATCAACCAATGACAGTAATAGTTACATATCTATAATTCTGCAGAGGTTTAGCGTAATACTGCACCATATTTTTTCAGACCTCTATAGGTTTGCTGCAACTATGAATCTCTGTCCCTCGGCATATGATGTTATATCTTTGGCTTATGACATCACATTATGGTAAATGATATAAAGCACACCAAGTACACCCATCAGATAGGCAAGGGAGGAGACAACAGGCCTTTAAAAAAATACAGACCAGGAGGCTAATGGTAGCATGTGGCTCCCAAGTCACAGCCCGTACTTAGGAAGCAGAGAATGATGGGCCTTGTTTTTGTTAGTGGCTATCTTGGCCACCATCACTGTAAGATAGGCACCCCTCAGATAGGCACCCATCAGATAGGCAAGGGAGGAAGCTGCAGGCTTTTAAAATATACAGACCAGGAGGCTAATGGTAGCATGTGGCTCCCAAGTCACAGCCCGTACATAGGAGGCAGAGAATGATGGGCCCTGTTTTGGTAGTGGTTATCTTGGCCACCATCACTGTAAGATAGGCACCCATCAGATAGGCAAGGGAGGAGGCTGCAGGCCTTTAAAAAAATACAGACCAGGAGGCTAATGGTAGCATGTGGCTCCCAAGTCACAGCCCGTATTTAGGAGGCAGAGAATGATGGGCCCTGTTTTGGTAGTGGTTATCATGGCCACCATCACTGTAAGATAGGCACCCATCAGATAGGCAAGGGAGGAGGCTGCAGGCCTTTAAAAAAATATAGACCAGGAGGCTAATGGTAGGATGAGGCTCCCACGTCACAGCCCGTACTTAGGAGGCAGAGAAATATGGGCCTTTTTCTGGTAGTGGTTATCTTGGCCACTATCACTGTAAGATAGGCACCCATCAGATAGGCAAGGGAGGAGGCGGCAGGCCTTTAAAGAATACAGAATAGGAAGCTGATGGTAGGATGAGGCTCGCAACTCACAGCCTGTTCTTAGAATGCAGAGAACGATGGGCCTTGTGCTAGTAGTGGTTATTTTGGCCACTATCACTTTTGGATAGGCGCCCATCAGATAGGCAAAGGAAAAAGCAGCAAGCCTTTAAAAAATACAGACCAGGAGGCTAATTGTAGGATGCTGCTCCTAAGTTATAGCCTGTACTTAGGAGACAGAAAACTATGGGTCTTGTTCTGGTAGTGGTTACCTTGGCCACTATCACTATAAAATAGGCACCCGTCTGTCAGGCAAGGAAGGAGGCTGCAGGCCTTTAAAAAATACAGACTAGAAGGCTAATGAAAGGATAAGACTTCCAAGTCACAGCCTGTACCTACGAGTCAGAGAACTTTGGGCCCTGTGCTGGTAGTGGTTATTTTGGCTACTATCACTGTAAGGCTAAAGAACTACAAACTAGAGTCATCAATGGAACCCAGAGGTACCTCCTCGTATCATATTTGACTATGATATGAGGTCCTTTTTTTTTTACTTTCATGAAACTGTGTAAAAGTTCTCCTTTTCAATACATTTAAGCTTTTTAGAGAGTTCAACTGTAGATAAGAGATAATTAAAATAATTCTACACAAAATTTACGTGAGCACCTGGATGCCAAACAAAAGGGTGCATCAGTGATGGCTAAGCTTTGAGGACTCATGGTCAAGTAGTCATACCCTAGCCACAAGCTACGTGAAGGCTAGTTGACCTGATCTCTAGAGATCCTTTCAACCAGGCGTTTGTGGCCTAACCATGCATTTAGGATTAGCCAATCAATCTTTATGGCCTTACCAAACCTAGAAATATGCCTTCATAAAAAGGACAAAGTAATTTCAGATTTTATAAAATAGCGAGGTATATAAAGACTTAATAAATATATTAAACAGAAAGAAAATACAAAACGCAAGTCTATAGGAACCTTCCATTTTTTTTTGAAAACTTTCAAAAACTTTCAACAATTTCCTCTTGCTAAAGTTATTTTGAAATCTAATGAGCAAACCAGGTTTCATTAGCTGTAAATTCTTGGGTTATGCTAACACAGGAAGTATGGAGATAAAAATAGCTTAGCCTAATTCAAGCGTTCATCAAATATAGAATATTAAAACACCAAGAGGAGCGAACAGGTAGAGTTAAAAGTCTTTGAAATACAAATAATGTTTTTCCCTTGTCAGGCGATGTTACATGTTGCATAAAAACTTTGCCTAAAAAGGCCTAGATGACAGGCATATCTGGAGCTCGACATCCTGACACTGTTGGGAAAATAATAACATTAATGGAGATCTGTCATGACAATACCATACCGATGCTGATTTATACAAATGCTAGTTGCCTGGCAGTCATCTTGGTCCTCTGGCTTCAATACTTGCTGACTAAGGCAGACCACACACGGTGTGAATTTCTGTCCTGCAACCACGGGTTGCAGGACAGAAATTTGTATGTTTCCCCCATCAACACAGGCAGTGTTGACAGGGGAATCAGCAATTGTCTTCTCCCGGCAGGGGAAGCCGTCCCCGCAAATAGAATACAATGGTTAATCCTTAGAGAATATATCAGCCACTAGCGATAATCGCAAGAGGATCAAGCAGGCTGGTTGTACTCAAGTTCATCGCTCGATCAACTTACATTCAGCCTGCCCATTAAAGGTTTGAATCCTGCAAAACCGGCCAAGATTTGAACCATGTATGGTCAGACTTAGTCACACTAAGTATGCTGATAAGCACCACTGATTTTTTCATTCTTGTTCCAGATCACAGACTCAGAAAGCACTAATGCCCCATACACACGATGAGATTATCGGACGAATGATCGTCCGTTTTTTATTGCATGCTGATCTCAGATCGAATCTGATGAGTTTACTAAAGTCACGAAAATTCCCGCAGGACAGAAATAAAATTCGGAAGTGATGTCATGTGTTGTAATGCATTTGTATTGCATTTTCGAAACGATAGCTGTACTGATTAAACGAAAATCTTACGATCTGGCACAGTACGAAAAAAATTTTCCTGCATGTCCGATAGAATACTATTGGATGAACTGTACTGATCGGCTCTCGAAAGCTCTGTACTAATGATCCGATTATTGTACGATCGCTTCAAAAGCGGTATTTTCCGTACGATTTTCTGATCGTGTGTACGGGGCATAAAGGTGTTACAGCTCAGCAGAACAGCCAGACAGCTAGCATTTTCAGCCATAGCCACCCATATTTCGCCCATGATGGGTTTTCTTTATAGTGTAGCATAGATGCTGTACAAGATCTCCAGGCTTCAGAATACCAACACAGCCCATAAAAGAGAAGTCAGAAGCATGAAGCAACATAGCGACAAGTCTGCAAAAGCCTAATCAGTCAAAGATCTATAAAGCTTGTTGAGACTTGTACAGTAACATTGTAGACATTTAAATAAAGCACAGTAATCCAGACTATCCAGTTATACTTCACTTTTCAGTAGTTAATAATTAGATTTGATTTATATGCAGTTACAGTATAATAGAGTACTATTAAGTACTATTATAGTACTATTGAGTACTATAGCACTAATTGAGTATTACTGGATCTAAACCAAGGACAAAAAAGTATACATGTAATATATACTGCACCTTGCAAGTCCTTAGATGCAGCGTCTGCATTAGTTTCCTTTTTCATCTTTTGTTACTTTATTTTCACCTGGTGATCCTGCCAATAACACTTCTGTCCCAGGATGACAATGCTCACTAACTGTACTGTATCCATGAAGCACCAGCGTTGTCCCCTAGGTCAGGAAGAATATTAGGAATACAGAAAACCTGTCCATCTTCTTATATCGATAACATAAGGAAAGGCGTAGTTCACACTGCTTGAGACTTCAGTGCAGAGGAGGCAGAGTGCATAGGAAGTTAAGAGATCGCTGGATTTATGACAGGATCAGCAAGTATTTTTTTTTTGCAATTATAGAACAGATTTATAAAAAAAGTATTTTAGCTGAATATTCAACAGTCCAAGGCAGTGATCTCAAACTGCAGCCCAGAGGCCAGATGTGGCCCTTTACTTACATCTATCTGGCCTCTGAGACACTATTCCATCCACAACTCACACTAATGATGGGGTACCATTCCTCCAACTGACACCAGTGGGTTATTGCTCCAATTGACAGGGTGCTATTCCTCCCAATGATATCAACAATAGGGCACTATTATTCCCACTGATACCAACAATAGGACACTATTCCTGCCACTGACACCAACAGTAGGGCACTATTCCTGCCACTGACACCAACAATAAGACACTATTCCTGCCACTGACACTAACAGTAGGGCACTATTCCTGCCACTGACACCAACAATAGGACACTATTCCTGCCACTGGCACCAACAGTAGGGCACTATTCCTGCCACTGATACTAACAATGGGGCACTATTCCTCCCACTTAAAGCAATGATGGGGCACTGTTTACGCCTAATAATGCTGGGGCATTTTCTACTCCCACTGGCCACAGTCTGGCCCCCTAATGTCTGAAGGACAGTAAACTGGCCCTTTGTCTAGAAAGTTTAGAGATGGCTATGATGCTTTGCAGTGTGGCTTACTAAAAATTGTCCTTGCGGTCTCATTCAGTGGGAAGGACTGAATGGGGGCCCCCTGCAACCATGTACAATGCACATGGTTGTGGCAGACTAGTGCAGGGTTTAAGGGGTGAAAACAGGCAGTGGTGGCATTATATCACATGCTCACAACCTGTCAATGACCTCTGAAGAGCATTCCAATGCAGATTGTTCTTCAGAGGGCAACACTAGAGTAAAAGAGGCCTACAAAAACAAGGGTAAGGAAAACTGAATTTTGTGTGGTTACTATTGACTATTACATTTTACATTTTGTTATTTACTTTTTAAGTCCTGCATACTTTCAATCCTGCTTGGAAAAAAATGCCCCATACCAAATGTAATCCAGACATTTGGGGTCCAAAATGTTTTAAAAATCGGAATCCACATTTTATTTCTCATTGAATAAATTAATTATGAAGACATTCTATTCCATGCATCATCTTTATAAATAAATAAAAAAAAAGGAGTGAAAAGCAGCTAATCAATTAAACCGCAAAATAATTCCTTCAACAAAAAAACATAAACACCATTGTTTCTTTTTAAACCACAAAATAAAATAAAAAAAGCAACCAAAAAAAAAGGAAAACCCTGTGCTATAGTTATGTCACACTGTCAGTTTCTTACTCACACCCGTGAGTCCGTCAATATCTATAAGTGACATCTGTAAATCAACTACGCTTTGGTGATCAAAGGATGACCTTCCCAAGGCTGGAAGAGGCTTAGCTCCTGGGAAACGTATTTAAAAAAAGCCACAAACAGCTAAACAACTAAGCAACAGGATGGAATACTAAAGAATGAGCACTGACTGCCTCCTTGCATCTTAATTAGGTTTGCCCAGAGCATAAAAACCACCAACAACAAAGCCTGGATCATAAGTGGTTAAGACGTTTTAATGGATCGACCTTGGGGAGAATGATTCACAACAGTGGTTTTTTCTTTACCTTTCTAAAGTGCTTTGTAGTATGCTTATATTTCTAAACCTCCACCAGTAACTTTTGCCTGGCTTTCTGAGAGGTCTCATAGAGGTCTGAGAGGGCTTGCAGAAATCTGAGAAGTCTCATAGAAGTCTAAGAGAGAGAGTAAAGGTCAAAATGTCTCATAGTTGTCTAAGAAGTCTCATAGAGGTCTAAAAGGTCTCCTACAGGTCTGAGATGTCTCACAGATGTCTGAGAGGTCTCACAGAGATCTAAGAGGTCTCATAAAAGTCAGAGAGATCTCATAGAGATTGAAGAGGTCTCATATTAGTCTAAGAAGTCTCCAACAGGTCTGAGAGGATTCATAGCGATCTGAGAGGTCTCATAAAGCTCTGAGATGTCTCACAGATGTCTTGGAGGTCTTGTAGAGATCTAAGACGTCTCATAGAAGTCAGAGAGATCTCATAGTGCTCTATAAGGCTGGGTTCACACGTATGCAAATTGGATGTGGCTTACACCACATCCAATTAGCAGAAAATTTAAAAATATGTTCTTTTCAATGGGTCTGGTTCACATATATGCATTGCATCCGCAATGCACAAAAAACGTGTGCGTTTTCTAGGCAGTGCGGTGCGAATTGCAGGCACATAATCTTCAATGGGAGTGCAACTTATTCACAGATGTGTTACGTTCTGAAAACTAATTCTCTCGCCCTCCTTACAACACCTCCCCCCTCTCCCTGGTCAGCTGATCTGCAGCTAAAACGCTGAGGAACCTCTGAACAACTGATTTTTATCTTAGCAGGGAAACCGGAGCTGCAATTTACACCGCACATGTGTGAACCCAGCCTAAGTCCCACAAAATAACAAGTAGCAGAAGGGGGACTGGAAAAGAAAGTACATAGCAGAGCCCTCTAGAATAGCGGATTATAGAAAGAGGCAAGAAGGATGACTAATATTAACAGATTGACTCTCTCACCCCCTGGCTGTCTGAGAGGTTTCATAGAGGTCTGAGAGGTCTCACAGAATTCCAAGAAGTCTCATAGACATGTAAGAGATCTTAAAGTAGGTAAAGAGGTCTCATAGTAGTTTAAGAAGTCTTATAGAGATCTGAGAGGATTCATAGATGACTGGGAAGTCTCACAGAAATCTATGTGGTCTCATAGAAGTCATAGAGATCTCACCGTGCCCTATAAATCCCACACAACACGAAGGAGGAAAAGGAGGACAGAAAAAGAAAGTCCATAGCCCTCTAGAATAGCGGATCATAGAAAGAGGTGAAAAGGGTGAATAATATGTACAGACTGGACTCTCTCACCCCCTGGCTGTCTGAGAGGTCTCCCAGAAATCCGAGAAGTCTCATAGAAGTCTGAGAGATCTCATAGAGGTCTCATAATAGTCTAAGAAGTCTCATAGAGGCCTGAGAGGATTCACAGAGGTCTGAGAGCTCTCAAAGAGATCCAAGAAGTCTCATAGAGGTCTGAGATGTCTCACAGATGTCTGAGAGGTCTCGTAGAGATTTAAAACGTCTCATAGAAGTCAGAGACATCTCATGGTGCTCTATAAGTCCCTCAAAATAAGAAGGAGCAGAAGGAGGACTGAAAAAGAAAGTAAATAGCAAGGCCCTCTAGAATTGCAGCTCATAGAAAGAGGCAAGAAGGGTTAATAATTTTGGACACTTTCACCCCCTCCACAAAAATCCATCAGGTGGAGGGAATTCTAATTAAATTAATTAAAAAGACATCTTGGAACAAGGAGACGCTATATACTTCTTGTTAGCCCAACAGTTATCTACAGCACTATAGCTTTTCCTGTGTTCCAGAATGTCTGCATTTGAAGGACTTCTTAAGATGGGAGGATGATGAAAAGCAATTTGAATGACAGTCCAATTGCAAATATTATGTCATCATAAGCGTGGATCAATGGCATCATCATTCTATGTCTGTGAAAATGTTATCGCCTAAGTACCATAAATTCTATGCCCATAGAGTTTTTCATTGACCTTGATTTACAGCAGGAGTCATCTAGACCTACCGGTTTGTAAGCAAATACAGTCCCAAGTATTTACACCCTCAGAGCCATACAGCAGCTGGTGTTCTTGTGGATTAGGTGATAAAACAAGATGTTTTAAGGAAACCTGATAGATACACTAATGCCGCGTACACACGAGCAGGGTTTATGGCAGACTTTGCCCGGCGGACTTTTTGACAGACTTTATGACGGACTTTCTGAATGAATGGACTTGCCTACACACTATCCACCAAAGTCCTTCGAATTCGTACGTGATGACGTACGACCGGACTAAAACAAGGAAGTTCATAGCCAGTAGCCAATAGCTGCCCTAGCGTGGGTTTTTGTCCGTCGGACTAGCATACAGACGAGCTGACTTTTCGACCGGACTCGAGTTCGACGGAAAGATTTAAAACATGTTTCAAATCTAAGTCCGTCCAACTTTTGAGCAAACAAAGTCCGCTGGAGCCCACACACGATCGAATTGTCCGACGAAATCCCATCCGCCGGGCAAAGTCTGCCGTAAAGTCCGCTCGTGTGTACGCGGCAAAAGGCTACATTTCTAACCACCTTCCAAAAATGCTAGCTCCCTGGCTGTCTTTGGTTTCGATACTTTTAGTCACTGACCCTAAATAAGGATAAAAAAGTCAAAGTAAGATCTCAACTTCTGATGTGCATACTTGTTCTGCGACAGTGACAGTGAAAATGCTGAAGCCATTGGATCACCATGACAGTCAAGGAGAGCTCAGCCTTTCTAAAGTTGGAGTTTAAATCAATTGCATCTTTATATATTTTCAGGATACTGACTAGTGAAGTTGTCCATAACAAGTCAGACCAATTGCCATGGGCATTATGAAGGGGCCTTGGGCACACTGGCCCTTTAGCCCCTGTGTGTAAATACCGGCATTTTCTGGGGTCCTTTAGGCACAGTTGCAGAGTCCAGCCCCGCTGCCAGTAACCAGTCAAAATGTATGATAAACTGAAATATGCAGCAGCTGGACGCTGTCACGTTTAGGCCCATAGGCTTTCAGGGATGTATTCCTGGAACACAAGAATACAGCCCTGATGTGAGTTCTGTTGGTATGGTGTCCAGCTGCTACGCAATTCAGCCTGTCATAGATTTTGCCAGCTATACCCATGTCCCAGGTGCCCAAAAATACTGGGATCTGGCTAAATGGCCAGCCTGAAAATTGCCTAATGCCGCATACACACGGGCGGACTTTTCGACACACTAGGTCTGGCGGACTTTTCGACGGACTTTCCAAATGAACGGACTTGCCTACACACGATCAACCAAAGTCCGACGGATTTGTACGTGATGACATACGACCGGACTAAAACAAGGAAGTTGATAGTCAGTAGCCAATAGCTGCCATAGCGTCAGTTTTAGTCCGTCAGACTAGCATAAAGACGAGCGGACTTTTCGTCCGGACTCGAGTCCGTCGGAAAGATTTGAAACATGTTTTATTTCTAGGTCCGTTGAACTTTTGGGAAAAAAAAGTCCACTGGAGCCCACACACGATCGAATTATCCGATGGACTCCAGTCCTCCGGACCAAGTCTGTGTGTACGCGGCATTATTCGCACTGCAAGACTCCATGGAAGTTTGAGAAGACTGAAAACTCTTTCAGGGGGATCTTGTTCCTGTAGTTCTTGGGAGGCATCAGAAATCAGTAGATGAGTCTACTCATAACTAAAATCAGTTTTGGGTGGACTGATCCTTTAATTTTTTATAAAAAAAAAGATTTGAGCGTTTAGATTAGAAGAACACAAAAAGCAGCAGGAGATAAACGCTTCCTGTCAGATACTTATTACCAATACACTTTCTACTTTGACAACCTATGATGTCTGCCAAAAAACTCCAAAAAGACGATTTTATCTTACAATAAAACCAGAACGCTTAACAGATGCCAATATAAAAGTACACCCACATTAAAAGCATGCCTGCCAAAGATGGTAGGGATTAGAAAAGAATTTTCTGAAGAAGAGGAGTTAAAGCCAGGCTAAATCCGGCTGCTCCAGTAGGAACAGGGAATTTCCGGCCAGCCAATAAAGGAGAAGCGTGTAACGATACGTACATTTCCTAGAGTCTGTGTACGTGCAGATTCGTATGTTGGTGTGAAAAGGGAAGCAGAAGGCCACTGGAACAGCTCAGCTGTCAGTATTATCGCTCAAGACAATGTCTCTGGCAGCAGACAACTGTGCGGCAGATTATGGCCTGCAGGGTGACGTGTATTGCTGCGGATCAGACAAGAGGAAAATGGGAACATCTGAACGATTATTTAATGCACTCTTTACAAACTAAACACTGGCAATGTCTCCATCTCTAAAAGAAATGCAATCTATTTCAGAGGGGTGCACGCAGCTTAAGAATAATAATGCAGCATAATGGCTCATCTAACCTTACCCCTGAAGGTAAATGCAATCAAAACAGTAAAGACCAGTGTCGACAGGCTTTGGTTTACTTCAAACCTGTTTTTCTTTCTAGAAAAAGGAATGCAAAAGCAGCCAAATGCAGCTCAAATCCTCTAGTAATGAATTCTCAATGATCTCAAAAGCCTCTTACACTGGTGTCAAAAGTCTACTGCGGTTGCCTATCGAAGCCCATTGACACAGGCTCTGAGGATGTCATTAGAAAGAGAAGAGCTAAGGCCCATTTACATCACAACGCATTGTGCTAAAGTGTATGTTGTTGTGCGTGGATGTACTGCGTTAAACAGCCCATTCAAAATGCATTCAATGCATGGGACAGGTTAGATGTTGCTGCGCTGAGTTGCAGCACAAGAGTGTTGAGGTGCCATTCACAATGAATAGCGGCCAACCAACACATGTAACATGGGTTACCGCAACGTCCTGGTGTGAATGGGCCCTAATACATAAATCACACAGGCTTCAGCTTGTAAGCGCTTGCTAAAGTCAGCCGATTACTTGTCTAAGTTGGCAACTATCACTCCCATTTTTTTTATCGATTATGACTATATTGTTCTCTGATCAATCTGCTAATTAAATTACAGATACCCTCCTGACGAAGCGGCTATTGTCCGCGAAACTAGTTGAGAGAGATGCCATCTGTGATTAAATGTCCCACTATGGTTCTCCCCTTCTGGGGTTAAATTATTTTGGTGATATATATGAACTGCTATCATGTTTTAATCTGTAATTGATTATGTTTCCTGCACCAATAAAAATCTTTTGTATTTGTTATATATTTGTTATATAATTCAAATGTATTGTTTTACTGTACCGCAATAGTCCCTTTGCCCCCATGTTCTTGTGGCAGCCTGGTTGGGGACTAGGCTCCCAATCCCTTTATTTCTAGATTTCTGGATGATGGTACAAGTCTCTGATGATTTTTATCTATAGCAATTCACTATAGAGGCCACAGTTATTTTTCTCTATCACTCCCATTAAGATCCAGGTTCAACATTGCCATTCTCGGAGTAAACCTGGCAAAATAGAAAGACTGATGTGCGTCAGAAAAATGCTAATGACCCGTCTGTTATACCGATCCTCTGGTTTCAACAATTTCCAAGTCACTGACCCATTGGAAGTATGTGGATCAGGTAGTAACTGAGTAAAAGAGTCCTTATCTGCACAACTGTTTCAGGTCAGTGACTCAACGTACTGAAGACGCAGAGCCAGGCAACTAGCATTTTCAGAAGCAGCGGTCGGATCTGCTGAGAGAGGTCTGCCAAGAAAGCCTTTGTAACTGCTTGCTGTACACAATGCTATTACAAGCTGAAGCCTGTGTAAACTAGACCTAAGAAGATTTACCAATGACACCATCTTCTGTCATGGAAGATTTATGCTATCGCCTCATACATAATCACATATTTACATTTTTTTTTTTACTTTTGAGCACTTGTACCTCATTGGTTGCTAAATTACACAACACAAGAACATTTGATATATTATTGCATCTAAAGCCAAAGTGGTTTTTTTTTGTATTTCATATTGAATAGAGTAGAGGAACGCTAAAACCACTCTCAGTTTTGTTTTGCCACTTGTGTCCCATTGGGGAGATTTTCCTTCACTTCCTGTCCTGCAGACTCAACAGGAATTGAGAGGATGTCTTTCCAATGTGAGGGATATTCCCTCTTAGCCTTGGTTTAAACTATGCATTGCACCGCATTCCTGTGCAATTCACATGCCATTCAGTGCGGTGCGATTTGAGCTCTTCATTTTTAAGGGATCTGAATCGCACTGGACCGCACCAAGGTAGTGCATGCGTAAGATAAGAAGCATGTCCCGTAAGCCGCATATCAAGACAGACCCACTGTAATGTGGTATATGGCAACCTCAGCCTGGGCGCAAACAAGGCCATGCCCCCAACGTGTTTTGCTCTGCCCCTCTGAGCTTATTCATAGGGATAGAGAGTAGTGCATGCAGCAATTTTTGCAATGCACTGCAACTGTATTGCCTACCATGGGATCCGGTACGTTTTCCACCTGCGCTTGGGGTGTCGGGGAACATGCACAGATTGCAAGGGCGGTGAGATTTTCCTGCACCGCGTTCTAGTGTGAACCGGGGCTTAAACTGTTATGCCCCGTACACACGGCGGTCGGATTTTCCAATGGAAAATGTCCGATCGGAGCGTGTTGTCGGAAATTCCGACCGTGTGTGGGCTCCATCGGACATTTTCCATCGGATTTTCCGACACACAAAGTTGGAGAGCAGGAGATAAAATTTTCCGACAACAAAATCCGTTGTCGGAAATTCCGATCGTGTGTACACAAATCCGACGGACAAAGTGCCACGCATGCTCAGAATAAATAAAGAGATGAAAGATATTGGCCACTGCCCCGTTTATAGTCCCGACGTACATGTTTTATGTCACCGCGTTTAAAACGATCGGATTTTCCGACAACTTTGTGTGACCGTGTGTATGCAAGACAAGTTTGAGCCAACATGCGTCGGAAAAAATCCTAGGATTTTGTTGTCGGAATGTCCGAACAAAGTCCGACCGTGTGTACGGGGCATTATCCTTATTTGAAGATTCCCCTTTTTTTCTGTTCTGGTGGCAACTTAAATTTTTGGATGGACCCTCATTTTATTATTTCCGGTGATATTGGTGATTGTTGAGAAAAATTAGGCTACAGTCACACGGGCACATATCTGTTAAACGCCGCTTCTGGACGCAGCAACACTCTGCGACCAGTTTGTGTGCGGCCAAAGCCTAGCAGAATCACTGACACCGAATGAACACTGGATGTGTCCTAGGTCGGAGGCTTTAATATAACCAATAGCGATGCTCCGAAATTAAAATTTCGGTACCGAAAGCAAAAATTCAGGATGCACTTTGCCAAAAACTGAAATAGACAATTTGTCTAAAAAAAAAAAAAAATAATAATAATTTTATATTTAATTGTATTATATTCAACTTTTTAATAAATATAATCAATTTTATTGAATATTAATTTCTTTTTGGCCATTATCGGCACAGATAACCCTATTTTTGGACATTATTGGCACCAATAATCCTATTTTTGGCCGAAAATGATCTGCACCATAATTCTATTTTTGTCTGAAAATGATCAGCACCAATAAACCTATTTTAGCCAAAAATGATCGGCACCGCTAATCCTATTTTTAGCCGAAAATGATCGGCACCGCTAATCCTATTTTTGCCTGAAAGGGATCGGCACCTTTTTTTCTATCGGCAAAACGATGCTAAGCCTATTTTCGGCGGCCGATATATCGGTGCATCTCTAGAAATCAATCTGATGAATGGTTACACAAAACGCTGATAACCCTGATTTTGGCGGCCAATATATCAGTGCATCTCTAGTAACCAATCAGATGAATGGTTACACAAAACGTTGATAACCCTATTTTCAGCGACCAATATATCGGTGCATCTCTAGAAACCAATCAGATGAATGGTTACACAAAACGCTGATAACCCTATTTTCGGTGGCCGATAAATCGGTGCATCCCTAGTAACCAATCAGATGAATGATTACACAAAACGCTGATAACCCTGATTTTGGCGGACGATATATCGGTGCATCCCTAGTAACCAATCAGATGAATGGTTACACAGAGTACAAATCTGACAGCCCCTGTTGACAGCCGCAGCTGTTTGCACACGGAGTACGCAGGCAGCCTTTACGACCGCCGGCAAGTATCTACTAATTCTTGTTGCCAGCTGCCCCTGACCACTGCATAAATCTCCCTAAGAGGGACACAGACAGCAATAAACACCTGACCGAGGTTCTAACCCCCTCAACAATCTATCCAAATCTTTAAAAAGGTTAGGCCTTTAGATCTACTTTAACTGCACTGCTGCTAAACCTATTACAGTAATTACAGACTTGACGAAGGACCACTTCACGTCTCCTACCTTGTTTAGCTTTGAAAGTCTGAACAACTCCACCCATAGAAGCATTTTGTAGTTTATACATTCATTATTGAAATCCTAACACATGATACATGGAATCATTTTTGACAGCGGTACCTAATCATACCGGTGGATGCAACACATTATTGAATTTAGACCAGTATGATAAGTGAATACTAAGCATAGTGTAAATTGTATACAGACACACTAGCTGGAAGTCCGGTGCTATGAATGTGAGCGGTGGTGAAGATAATACAAGTCTGTCAACAGTTCTCTTCCACTGACCTCGGGATCTAAAAATAAAGCCCCGTTTTGGGGAACCGCAGACAGATCAGATAGCCTACATATGGCCATGTATGGTGCAGAAACCATCAATTATTCAGCAGTGACCTGTTTAACACAGCTCTGCACTCACTTCCATTGCAGAGACCAGAGCCGCTTGTGTTCAGGACATTTACAATCTCAACTCTAGACGCACAAAAATAAATTTATAGGAAAATACGTAGATTTAGTCCAATGTAACACAAAGCTCAGCTTGGTTCAGGTTAGGTGTGATTCACTGCGTAAGAATAACCGTAAAGCATAATCGTTTCCAACTGAAATTCCTCAAGAGAGGTGTAAGGTCTTAGATTGTGAATATAGACTAAGGCTCTGTTTCCACTACTGCGAGTTGTTGTGCGACTTGACACATGTGAAGTCGCAGGACAAATCAAAACCCATGGATTTCAATGGTCCCCGTTCTAATTGTTGCGACTCAAGTCGCAGCGACTCCAAAAAAAAGTTTTTTGCACTACTTTTGTTCCGACTTCGGTGCGAATTGTTCTCATGTGGTTTTTACCGGTCGCATGACATCGCATTCAAAAATCGCTTTGCAAAGTCACACTGTAAATCGCGCGACTTTGGGGTTGCAATAGTGGAAACAAAGCCTTAATGAATAAGAAAAAAAAAAAAAAACCATGATGAGGTGCAAACTGCTGTAGCCCATAGCAACCAGTTTGATTTTAAGCTGGCCATGCATGCAGGGCTGGGACAAGGGGTGGGCAGGAGGGACAGTCGCCCTGGGCTCCAGTTCTGCATGCTCCAGATCGGTCGCTGGCAACCAAAAGGGGTGGGCAGGACGACAGTCGCCCTGGGCTCAAGCTCTGCATGCTCCAGATCGGTGGCTGGCCACCATCATGTCTGCTCTGACAGCTACTGCTAAAACATGCTTCAACATGCCCACTCTCTACCCCATCTGCCCACAACTGACACAAAAAACACACAGTGCTACCTTCCAGCTGCTAGAAAGCAAGTGATTGGCCAAGCATGTGCAGTGCACCATCCACGCCAACCATGGGCAACTTGATCAAGGTGGCAGATAATGGGCACATGGCGGAACACCCATTCTATATAATATATTTGCAGCAGGAGGGGCACAGTCCCACATCCCTGCCCTGGGCGCTGGACGAGCCTGTGCCAGTACTGAATATACTATACAATCTGATTGTACAATCCACAAACCAAAACTATGTAATCCGAGGACAAGCCCAAAAAATCCATTCAATATGTAACCAATCAGGCAGGCCCTGGTTGATTGTAGATCTATAGGTGGCCAGGCACGCTTCAGTAAATCATTTTTTCTGCTTGATCTCTCCCAATAGGAATAATCGCTTTATAGTCGAAAACCCATTTGATCAATATGACACACACAGGGAATTCAGCTTCGAATGATGGTTGGAAGATACGTTTGTAAGTTATCGATCGCATCTGTTCACCATTCAATCTTATATTCTGATCGATCACAATACAATCAAATTCATGAGCAAAGCATCTCAGTTCTGCAGATTGATGCCACACAATAGATAATATTTTGTCCTGGACGATCGACTCAGTTTGGTTGAACCTGACCTAAGCTGCGTCTTAGGCTGAGTTCACACTGGTGTGAACACAGACATTGCATGTGATTCGCACCACACTGTTGTGCAGATCACATTGCGATGTCTGTGTGATGCGATTTCAGCCATACAAACTGTATAGCTGAAATCGCATCGCATTCGCACCAAAATGGGCCCTTTTTTTGGTCCACACTGGAATCGGATCGCATGGGTGTTCACACTTATGCGATCCGATTCTTGTACCGATCTGAGGGTGTCATTAACTTTCTATTGACACCCGCAGCGGTTCGCAGAGGGCAGTATGAACTGTCTTCGAGTGACATGCGATGCGGGAACCCGCACTGAAATCGCGCTGGTTCCCGCATCGCATGTGTATGAACCCAGCCTAAGTCCTGATAAGAATTCTATGCGGATTAAATCTAATCCAAAAGGCATCAATTCGCATGTCATCTGAAAAAACATTGTTTGCTATGAAAAAGTTCACATCTATGCAATGCGATTCTGATCTGGTTATAAAAAAAAAAAAAAAAGGGTCCCGTGCGAGTTTAGTGCAAATTTTATCTCTAGCTTTGCAAACTCCCCATTAGAAATTGCATAAACTCGCATTAGAATCGCACCTGTCACAACAGAAATCGCAGTGTGAAATCGCATCAGATTCACACCGCATCAGTGTGAACCAAGCCTTAGCCCTGGTTCACACGTCAAGTCGCATGTCAAATTGGCGGCAATGGCACCATTCTAATCGGTGCATTTCCGGCGTGGCACCGATTTCAAAAAGTCGTTTCTGTACTACTTTTTGCGATTTCAGGCTGCGATTTACATTGACATCTGTGCAGAAACCTGGGTTAGATGATAAAATGTAAGCATCTATGGCCAGCATCAGGCCTGGTTCACACCTATGAAGTTTGCTTCTGATCTGTTTCAGCGCAGCTTTTTGCATTTTTGCACACACGTGTTTGACACATTTTTCATGCGTTTTGCATTTTTTACACTTTTTTTTGTTTTAAAGGGGAGTTATTTTTGTTGTTAGGCAAATTAAATACTCAAAACGCATCAAAAACGCACTACATGCTTTTCAGCAGCATGTCCAGCATGAAGTCTATTGAACCAAAAACGCACCATGTTGTGGTCCCTGACCCTTTCCAAAAATGCAGTGGCTGAAAAACACATAGATGTGAATGTGTCCCATTGGAAAACCATAATAAAGGGTCTTTAGTGCGTTTCTGCAAAACGCACTAAAAAAAACAAACAGAAGTGAACCAGGCCTAAGGCTCCATTCACACTAGCGCGCTTTTTGATGCATTTTGCATTTTGCAGAAATGCATGGGAATTTTTTAACATGTGTTCCTATGGAACATGTTCACATCAATGCCTTTTTGTACCTCTGCGTTTTTGGAAAGGGTCAGGGACTTTTTTTCATGCAAAATGCAGCGTTTTGCATGTAATAGAATTCAATGGACCTGCATCAAAAACGCAAGTGCAGCGTTTTTGATGCGTTTTGCCGCAAAACGCGGCAAAAACGCAGTAAAAACGCTGCTCAAAAACGTGGCAAGCATCACAAAAAACACTGCAGAAACGCTCAAAAGCAACATGCATAGGTGTGAATCGAGCCTTAGGCCCCATTCACACTAGCGCGTTTTTTGATGCATTTTGCATTTTGCAGAAATGCACGGGAATTTTTTAACATGGGTTCCTATGGAACATGTTCACATCAATGCTTTTTTGTATCTCCGCGTTTTTGGAAAGGGTCGGGGACTTTTTCTCATGCAAAATGCAGCGTTTTGCATGTAATGGTTTTCAATGGACAAGCATCAAAAACGCAAGTGCACCTTTTTTGCAGCGTTTTTGATGCGTTTTTGATGCGTTTTTGGTGCGTTTTTGCCGTTTTTTTTTTTTTTTTTTTTTTTTTTTTTTGTAATTTTTTTGTAAGACTGTAAAAAAAAAAGAAAAAAAAAAAAAAAAACGCAAAACGCAAATCGCGGCAAAATCGCGGCAAAAACGTGGCAAAAACGCGGCTCAAAAACGCGGCAAGCATGAAAAAAAAACCTCCAAAAACGCTCAAAAGCAACATGCATAGGTGTGAATCGAGCCTTAAGGGGTTTGAACAATGGGATTGTATAGTGCAGTGATGGCGAACCTTGGCACCCCCAGATGTTTTGGAACTACGTTTCCCATGATGCTCTTGCACTCTGCAGTGTGGGTGAGCATCATGGGAAATGTAGTTCTAAAACATCTGGAGTGCCAAGGTTCGACATCACTGGTAGTGTATGGTCAGCATTAGGTTAGTAAAGACAGTGAAGGTTAAATTGGAGCTGAGGACATCACACTTTGTATATCATCCTTGCTCTGCACACAGGGACATGCAATTAGCAGACCTCCAGCTGTTGCAGAACTACAAGTCCCATGAGGCATTGCAAAACTCTGACAGTCACAAGCATGACACCCAGAGGCAGAGGCATGATGGAACTTGTAGTTTTGCAACAGCTGGAGGTCCGCTATTTGCATATCCCTCATTCCTAACAGAAGACAAGACCCTTACTGAAGTGTAAAGAGCAGGGGTGCTCCAACCAATCACAGTCCAGCTTTCGACTAGTAAGCAGCACTAAACTGATAAAAGCATAACAACAATTGGCTGCCACGGACACATCGCTGTTCTTTACACACCAAGTACAAATAAATCACAAGGAAATATTATCAGTCATATGTTTCAGCCAAGCACGAGCTGACCAAAGCAATCGTTTTCACAGGCACACAAATGGTTTCCGGTGCCTTGGCAGAAGAAATAACGAGCACCTGATTATGAAACATGCACCAAATTAGGAAATAACGGTTACAACTCATAATCCTTAAAGGGCCAGTCCATACAAAACCTATATTATAGATAATGGTGAGTCATCCACTGGCTCATTTTGTCTGCAAGAAATCCTGCGTTTGCCTGTTTGCTGTGAAGTCTCACTCCCTTTGCTGCAATCTCAGTAAATAATACATTATTAAAAATGAACAAGTATTGTTAACCTTGGTCAAACCAGTTGGGTGGACAGGGGACAAAGGTAAAGAGTAATCACCCCCTGGTGTCACCTGCAAAACATAAGATGCCGATCAGTACTTCAACCCACCAGCATCAGTTTTGTATGGACTGACCCTCAATAAACTGCTACACGCAGTAAAAACAGCCATTTAGTGGGGGTAAGGCATGAAGTGCACGAGATTCAACGAGATCCATTCATATTACTCAAGCACATCACTTTAATTCTCATGCCTTGGTAGTGCAATAGTAGATGGACAAGCAGGATATGGGGAAAACCCAAAAAATGGCTGCTTCGGATCCTTGTTGTGAAGGAACACTTGAAGAAGTAACTTAATACACATTATGAGACATGGAAACCAGAAATGAACACCAAAGAGTCCTTCAGAAAACCAGATCAAAGTAGAGAAGATGGCGGGTTTTCCTTGGTAGAGCATTTGTTGGATTGAGGATGATCTAGACCTGCTGAGAAGGACGGTGGGACACCCAACAAAGAACTGGTCATGTTTGACCATTACAGACAATGGAGAAGAACATGTGTTTTTCTGTACAAAGTTGTTATGTAAGTTGCCACACGTAAAAACCATCTTTTTCTTTCCTATACACCCCCCTGAGCCGTGGTTGCCCGCCATTATACTCTCCTCTTGAAAGGCAATGTGGCATTTCAAAAATAGTCTCCTTCAAAAATATATTGCATTTATGACCTTGACACCCAGGACTATCTCTTCTCCCCGTACTTCGCCATGTGCTGGGTGGCGGTACTAAGTCTAGTACTCCACTCGTTGCGCATAAATAAATAGAACCACTTGTATTACTTCCTATTTTCAAATAATGAATGCCTTGTTTCACTAGACTAATTATTACAGCAGAACAGTTCATTGGATCCGTAATATCCTCCTCGTTGACCTCACGCGTGACGGGAGGCTCCTTCCCGAGGCCCGTGATACATTTTGACGCTAATCTGAAGGCAAGTTGACGTTAAGCCTTCCTTGGCTTCCGCGCACCACTAAATGAAGTGGATCCAAGCGCTGTCTAACTCCTTGGGTGGAGATACCATGGCCCGATGACTTTTCACCTTGTAATTTTCACCGTCGTTGTTGTCCCAGTACTCGGCCCCGCACACCCGGTAACGGATGGCGAATTCCAGCACCCCTTCTTTATTCAACAGCATGGGGCAAAGCAACTTAAAGGAGAAGCGGTCCGTGTACCTATCACTAAATCCCCGCTGGAAGCTGGCGGCCACTTCGCTGGAGGTCTTCCAGGAGTCCACAGAGAACCTGACCGCCACCTCCTTCTCATAAGACAGGTTGAGGACTCTCAGGTCTCCGCTGATGCTGAAGAGGTCGGTCTGCAGAGTCTCCAGGCAGACCCTGCGCTGTCTGACCAGTTCCAGGTAATCCGGTCTGCTGCCTGGGTTCGTGAAGAGCGGATCCAGGTGGGTGGAGCCAGGAGCCGCGCGGAACAGGAGCGTGCTGAGCTCGGCCCCCGCGGGGCACGCTTCCCTGCAGCGCAGCCCGGCAAGCACGTGATAGGGAACCCGGGGCATCTCGGCGTCACTGAAATGCCGGACCGAGGTGAGCTCCAGTCCCAAAGAATCGGCGAACCTCACCTCCTTCTTCCTGGGGACCACCACCTCCAGGTGCCTCCGCTCTGCGGGGGTGGGCAGGGACTTGGCTCTCCGGCGTGCGGTCGGACTCTGCGGGACGATGGTGACCTCCCTGCCGCGGGGGGTGACGGGCTTGCTGGGCTCCTTGTTCTTCTCCAGCGCCTCCTCCTCTCCGTCGGGGACATCGTCGTCCTCCGGGGTGTCCGGGCTCTCTCCGTACAGTACGGCAGTGCAGCTGAAGTTGCGGGGCAGCAGGTGGCGGTGGGTGGGCATGGTGTCCATACACCCCGGACAGCTCCGTGCTCTCTCCTTCGTCTCCCCGCTACATGGAAGGGGCTGAGTGTGGACCAGAGCGGGGGGAAGATGCTGGGGCTGACGTGTCGTGACGCACATAACATCCCTGCAAGAGCCACAAGCAGCGCTGGAAGAGGAGGAGGCGCTCAGCATCGTTCACACATCACCCTGTGCGCTCAGCGGAACGCGGGCACCAGACAGCGGGCATCAGAGAGCGGCCGGGCGGGCACCAGAGAGCCGGCACACTGCTGTCATTGAGCAGCGGCTGCTGGAAAGGGCAGTGCCATGTCTGCTGCATTCCTCATTCATCCCCAGCAGCCAGCACATTGCTGTCACACCTCCCTCCTCACTCCTCTCCCCTCCATACAGCCCGGAGCATTAACACTGTCCGTGCCGCCTGGGCACCGCTCAGCCATGCCAGGCACTCTAGGAACACTGGATGGAGCCGCTGGCATTTATTATGTCATCTCATTTCCCTTCTTCGCCACCGCTAAGATGATTACAGCACAGCTGGCAGGAGAGAATATTATATATAAGCTGCTTTGGATCTTATTTATTTACTACGGGTATTTATATAGCGCCTGTGCGCGGGCGGCGCTACCGCTAGGCAAACTTGGCAGCCGCCTAGGGCGTACTGCTGTCTAGGGGCGCCCCGGTCACTGGTGTTCCTAACTCACTTCTCTCTGCAGCAAGTAACTAAGTCTCAGCATTAGCAGGCAACCGCAGCTTCATTCACACATAGGTTACATAGTTACATACATAGTTACATAGAAGTTATGTAACTATGTTATCTATGTGTGAATGAAGCTGTTGAAGGTGTTGATTTACTAAAGGCAAATCTACTTTGCACTGGAAGTGCACTTGGAAGTGCAGTCGCTTTAGATCTGAGGGGAAGATCTGAAATGAGGGGAAGCTCTGCTGATTTTATCATCCAATCATGTGCAAGATAAAATGCTGTTTTTTTATTTTCCTTGCATGTCCCCGTCGGATGTACAGCAACTGCACTTCCAAGTGCAAAGTGGATTTGCCTTTAGTAAATAAACCCCATAGTGTCAGAGGAGCAGCGGCGGCGGAGGACTGTGTCCCAACTCCCGAATGAATGGAAGCAAGCAAACATTCATTGATAGGCACTGGTGAGGCAGCATTGATGGGCGCTGGTGAGGCTGCAGTTGATGGGCGCTGGTGAGGCTGCATTTGGTGGGCACTGGTGAGGCAGCATTGATGGGCACTGGTAGGCTGTATTTGATGAGCGCTGGTGAGGCTGCATTTGATGGGCGCTGGTGAGGCTGCATTGATGGGCGCTGGTGAGGCTGCATTTGATGGGCACTTGTGAGGCTGCATTTGATGGGCGCTGGTGAGGTTGCATTGATGGGCGCTTGTGAGGCTGCATTTGATGGGCACTGGTGAGGTTGCATTGATGGGCGCTGGTAGGCTGCATTTGATGGGCGCTGGTGAGGTTGCATTGATGGGCGCTGGTGAGGCTGCATTGATGGACGCTTGTGAGGCTGCATTGATGGGCGCTGGTAGACTGCATTTGATGGGCGCTGGTGAGGCTGCATTGATGAGCGCTGGTGAGGCTGCATTGATGAGCGCTGGTGAGGCTGCATTGATGAGCGCTGGTGAGGTTGCATTGATGGGCGCTTGTGAGGCTGCATTTGATGGGCGCTTGTGAGGCTGCATTTGATGGGCGCTTGTGAGGCTGCATTTGATGGGCGCTTGTGAGGCTGAATTTGATGGGCGCTAGTGAGGTTGCATTGATGGGTGCTGGTGAGGCTACATTTGATGGGCACTGGTAGGCTGCATTTGATGGGTGCTTCATTAAAAATGGTGGGATATACATGGGCAGGCAAAAGGGGTGGAGCCAAGGGGGGCAGTAAAATGAGGTTTCGCCTAGGGTGTCAAAAAACCTTTCACCAGCCCCGCGCCTGTGAACAAAAAGTGTTGCGCTAACAACAATTGTGTAAAAATCATTATATAGTAATAATCTATAAATCCAACGTGAAAGACAGTCCCACAACAAATAGTGAGAGATGTGTGGTTCCAACAGCTAAAAGATCGAAGATGTTATCTCCTTCCCTTTACCAAAGAGGCCAATCCCCAACACTCTAATAAGATGTCCTCTTACCAGAGTTTGTGGACCCCTAAATACAGGCAGGTCAAAAGGCTCGCCCCCTACTTTTTATTTGAAGCACGTGATTAGAGCTTGAGGCTCTAATTGGCTTCAGAAAAAGATGGGCTCGGGGCGCAGGGCACTGCGCTCCAAGCTCACCCAGTTGTGTGAGAATAGCAAATGAATATTAACTATTCTCACACTGATCCTCCTCCCAGCCAATCAGGAAGTGTGTCCTGAGACCCATCACCCGATCCTATTGGACGCCTAGGAGGAGGAGGGAGAAGACGCATGTCTGTAGGATCGCTGCCTGCCAGACCGGGAGACCCCGAGTGCAGGTGACCTGACCAAGCAGGACTTGGGGGAGTTGTTTGCCCCCCCCACCCAAAAAAAAAAAAACGACCAGCCTCCACTGTCAAAAGGGCTTTTGGGGACTCGCTCCCTCTAGCAGTACTTGAACCAGGAAGCACAACCTCAAGAATGTCTCGGGGTATGAATCCAGAAAGATATCACCAGCTCCCAATAACGTTGTACATATGAATAAAAAGCACTAAATCATGTAAAACCTTAAGAGCCCTTTCATACTGGGGCGGTAGCGGTAAAGCACCGCTAGTTTTAGTGGTGCTTTTCGGCCGATAGCGGGGCACTTTTAACCCCCGCTAGCAGCCGAGGAAAGGGTTAAAAGCGCCGTGTTGCAGCGCTGCCAAAGCGATTTGCTGGCGCTTCAGCAACGCTGCCCATTCATTTCAATGGTCGGGGCGGTGTAGGAGTGCTCTATACACAGCTCCCGCATCGCCCTAAAGATGCTGCTTGCAGGACTTTTTCTCCTGTCCTGCAAGCGCACCACCCGAGTGTGAAAGCACTTAGACTTTCACACTGGGGTGGCTTTACAGGTGCTATTTTTAGCACTAAAACGCCTGAAAAGCGCCCCAGTGTAAAAGGGTTTGTAACCCTAAATGATGCTTTGCTACCAGCCCCCCATTTTAAGCTGCCATCTTGCATTGTATAAGTGTTTGTTAGAATCAATGCCTCTACATACCTTTTTTGTGAAATATCTTCAGGCTGGTCACATGACTCCCAGCCGCTCTGATACTCCAGTCCAGGGCTGCTCGGCCCCTCCCACTGTAGTCCTGGATCGGAGTATCAGAGCTGCCGGGAGTCAGTGCAGGATAGCAGCTTAAAAGAGAGGGGGGGGGGGAGACAGAGACACAGACTCCCGAGCTGACAGGCAGGGAGGGGATGGGGGAGAGGAGAGCTGCGGATCACGGAGGCAGGAAAACTGACCACAGTGTCAGGGCTCAGCAGTCATGATAAGCCGTGGTCAGTTTACAAAGGAGAAGGCAGAAAGTGGCAGGATCTGCCAGGTTTTTTGCAGCTTCCAGAGGGGCAGGTTAGATAGCACAAGCACTGTGCTGATGAACCTGCTATAAGGAAACAGAATCTCTATTTTTTTTAGGGTAACAAACACTTAGTAGAAGTCCACCCTAACACTAAAATCTCTAACTCTACAGGCATCCACAATCTTAGACTAACCTACACTGTATTACCAAAAGTATTGGGACGCTTGCCTTAACATGAACTTTAATGGCACCCCAGTCTTAGTCTATAGGGTTCAATATTGAGTTGGCCCACCCTTTGCAGCTATAACGGCTTCAACTCTTCTGGGAAGGCTGTCCACAAGGTTTAGGAGTGTGTCTATGGGAATGTTTTGACCATTCTTCCAGAAGCGCATTTGTGAGGTCAGGCAGTGATGTTGGATGAAAAGGCCTGGCTCACAGTCTGCGCTCTAATTCATCCCAAAGGTGTTCTGTCGGGTTGAGGTCAGGACTCTGTGCAGGCCAGTCAAGTTCCTCCACCCCAAACTTGCTCATCCATGTCTTTGGGACCTTGCTTTGTACACTGGTGTGCAGTCATGTTGGAACAGGAAGGGGCCATCCCCAAACTATTCCTACAAAGTTGGGAGCATGGAATTGTTCAAAATGTCTTGGTATGCTGACGCTTTAAGAGTTCTCTTTACTGGAACTAAGGGGACAAGCCCAACCCCTGAAAAACAACCCCGCACCATAATCCCCCCTCCACCAAATGATTTGGACCAGTGCACAAAGCAAGGTCCATAAAGACTTGGATGAGCGAGTTTGGGGTGGAGCAACTTGACTGGCCTGCACAGAGTCCTGACCTCAACCCGATAGAACACCTTTGGGAAGAATTAGAGCGCAGACTGTGAGCCAAGCTTTCTCGTCCACATCAGTGCCTGACCTCACAAATGTGCTTTTAGAAGAATGGTCCAACATTCCCATACACACTCCTAAACCTTGTGGACAGACTTCCCAGAAGAGTTGAAGCTGTTACAGTTGCAAAAGGTGGGCCAACTCAGTATTGAACCCTATGAACTAAGACTGGGGTTCCATTAAAGTTCATGTGCGTGTAAAGGCAGACGTCCCAATATTTTTGATAATATAGTGTACAGTCACATCAGTTCCTGCCCTCAAGGAGCTTACGATCTAAAGTCCCTAACTCACATTCAAACATACACATACTAGGGCCAATGTGGACAGGAGCCAATTACTTTAGCTCTCAATGATTTTACCCCCTTCATGACCAGGCCATTTTTTGCTATTCCGCACCGCACTAATTTAACTGGCAATTGCGCGCTGTACACAAACGAAATTTACATAATTTATTTCATACAAATAGAGATTTCTTTTGGTGGTATTTGATCACCACTGTTTTTTTTTGTTTGTTTTTTTTGGTGACATAAAGAAAATAGACTGAAAATTTAGAAAAAAAAAAAAATATTTTTTACTTTCTGCTATAAAACGTAAATAAAAAAAAAAAAATCTAATTTGTTCATAAATTTTTGCCAAAATGTGCTCTGCTATATGTCTTTTGTAAAAAAAAAAAAAATAAAATAGATAAATCACAATAAGTTTATATTAATTGGTTTGCGTGAAAGTTATAGTGCCTACAAACACCAGAATTTTTTTTTTTTTTTTTATACTGCTAATGGCGGCAATCAACGACTTATAACGGGACTGCGATAGTTCAACGGCCAATCTGACAATATGACGGTGGGGCAAACTGACTGACTGCCACTGACATCACCAGTGATATTAATACTGTGATCAGTGATAATACTATACACTGTCACTGTACTAATGACACTGGCTGGGAAGGGGTTAACATCTATGGCGATCAAGGGGTTAAATAAGCAACTAAGTTTGTGTACTGTGTGTACAGTGTGCTGATTTTACTTATTGGTCTGTAAGTTTCTTATCCCTGCTTTGCAGGGATAAGAAACACAGAGATTCGTCCCTGTGTACAGAGCTCTGTGTTGAATGTGAACATAGAGTTCTAGGCTGTGAATGTACACAGCCGTTTAGTAGGCCCCGGCCGTGAACCTTTGGCAGGAACTTGTTAACAGGCTCCTGCTGTGTACAATCACAGAAGGTGCTGGTGAGGGGGTGTGCATGCGCATGCCCTAACCTTGAAGTAGGCAGCGACGTACAGGTTTGTCACTTTAGCTACAGCAGCTGCTCATCCTCAGTACATTGCGGGTGGTAGCTAAGTGGTTAACCCAGCATGTCTTTAGGGTGTGGGAGGAAATTGGAGTACCCAGATAGTTCTGAAAACGATATTTGCCTGACAGCTGGGAGCCTTCCCCACCATCAGAATACACCAATTAGCACTGCTGGCTGTAGCCTA
This sequence comes from Aquarana catesbeiana, assembly GCF_042186555.1. NCBI lineage: Eukaryota > Metazoa > Chordata > Amphibia > Anura > Ranidae > Aquarana > Aquarana catesbeiana. Next base: position 233,811,219 of record NC_133334.1, read on the forward strand.
TGGCACTGATCAAGCAGGAGAAATCCGACAGGGTGGCTGCACAGAAGAACTTTTTTTACCCTTGAAATAATTATTTAATCTCCCTTCTAAATTCATTGATGTCATGCCGCTGGCCAGGGCAGCCATCAGAAATTTTTGGGCCCCTTACACAGCTTTAGGCCTTGCCCCCCCCAGCCTGACCACCTACATTGCTCAGGGCTTGCCCACGGGTCATCCCACCGAATCCACACACCGGCCACTTCACCTGTACACACCCCCCCCCTCAATCCTGTATATATGCCAGCCCCCCTCACACCTGTATATATGTCAGACCCCCTCACACCTATATATATGTCAGCCCCCCTCACACCTGTATATATGTCAGCCCCCTCACACCTGTATATATGTCAGCCCCCTCACACCTGTATATATGTCAGCCCCCCTCACACCTGTATATATGTCAGCCCCCCTCACACCTGTATATATGTCAGCCCCCCCACACCTGTATATATGTCAGCCCCCTCACACCTGTATATATGTCAGCCCCCCTCACACCTGTATATATATGTCAGCCCCCCTCACACCTGTATATATGTCAGCCCCCCACACCTGTATATATGTCAGCCCCCCACACCTGTATATATGTCCGCCCCCTTCACACCTGTATATATGTCAGCCCCCCCACACCTGTATATATGTCAGCCCCCTCACACCTGTATATATATATGTCAGCCCCCCTCACACCTGTATATATATGTCAGCCCCCCTCACACCTGTATATATGTCAGCCCCCCCACACCTGCATATATGTCAGCCTCCCTCACACCTGTATATATGTCAGCCCCCCTCACACCTGTATATATGTCAGTCCCCCTCACACCTGTATATATATGTCAGCCCCCCTCACACCTGTATAAATGTCAGCCCCCCCACACCTGTATATATGTCAGCCCCCCTCACACCTGTATATATGTCAGCCTCCCTCACACCTGTATATATGTCAGCCCCCCCACACCTGTATATATGTCAGCCCCCTCACACCTGTATATATGTCAGCCCCCCTCACACCTGTATATATGTCAGCCCCCCTCACACCTGTATATATGTCAGCCCCCCTCACACCTGTATATATGTCAGCCCCCCTCACACCTGTATATATATGTCAGCCCCCTCACACCTGTATATATATGTCAGCCCCCCTCACACCTGTATATATGTCAGCCCCCCCACACCTGTATATATGTCAGCCCCCCTCACACCTGTATATATATGTCAGCCCCCCTCACACCTGTATATATATGTCAGCCCCCCTCACACCTGTATATGTCAGCCCCCCTCACACCTGTATATATGTCAGCCCCCTCACACCTGTATATATGTCAGCCCCCCTCACACCTGTATATATGTCAGTCCCCCTCACACCTGTATATATGTCAGCCCCCCTCCCACCTGTATATATGTCAGCCCCCCTCACACCTGTATATATGTCAGCCCCCCTCACACCTGTATATATGTCAGCCTCCCTCACACCTGTATATATGTCAGCCCCCCTCACACCTGTATATATGTCAGCCCCCCTCACACCTGTATATATGTCAGCCCCCCTCCCACCTGTATATATGTCAGCCCCCCCATACCTGTATATATGTCAGCCCCCCTCACACCTGTATATATGTCAGCCCCCCCACACCTGTATATATGTCAGCCCCCTCACACCTGTATATATGTCAGCCCCCCTCACACCTGTATATATGTCAGCCCCCCTCACACCTGTATATATGTCAGCCCCCCTCCCACCTGTATATATGTCAGCCCCCCCATACCTGTATATATGTCAGCCCCCCTCACACCTGTATATATGTCAGCCCCCCTCACACCTATATATATATGTCAGCCCCCCTCACACCTGTATATATGTCAGCCCCCCCACACCTGTATATATGTCAGCCCCCCCACACCTGTATATATGTCAGCCCCACGCATACACAAATCTGTAAACACACAAGCCTCTGGCCCCTCCCTGTACACAAACAGACCCCCTTCCTTTCCTTCACAGCCCCTACTTGTAAAAGAAATCTTCCTACCTAGTCCCAGCCCGTTTTCACAAAGTTGACACAGAGGATAGGATGTTGCTGACACAGAGGGGCACAGTACAGGCAGCTCACATGCGGGGTGCACATGCACATAGTAGCCAGAGATGGCAGTAAAGAGTTTGATGTCTGAGCTCAATGACACAGAGAGCAGCAGAAGCTGCTGAGATCGTCCTGCCTTCTTCTGGCCTGGGCGGGCATCGGGGCCCCTTACAGTTGTATCGTCTGCACCTCCCTCATGGCGGTCCTGCCGCTGGCTGTGCCAAGTAACATTGGGCATGGAACCATCCAGGCACCAACAGATGGGAGGTCACCTGGTGGTGTTGATCACAAGAACATTTTCCAACAGACTAGGTGTACTCACTTCTATCAATAGATCAACTTGTGTACAACCAGCCTGCCCATACATGAAGTGAAATTTGGCCGGTCTGATTTTGATCCATGTATGGCTCTATATTAACTACCCTGTGGAAGACAGATGTGAGGACTTACCTATCCTCAGGTCGCTCCGGTCCAGTCATTTGTTGGCTCCCCTGACCCCTGTGTCATCCAGCACCGGCTTCAGGGTAGAGGAGGGAGCACTAACAATGGATGCGCCATAGGAGTCTATGGGTGTCATCATTGCTCAGGCATTCCAGCCGTTTTTGGAGCACTCTCTTCTCTGCCCATTAGCTGGCGCTGGCTGACACAGGGAGATCACATCACTGGAGCGGAGCAGACCGAGAATAGGTAAACACAGTATATGCATATTTCTTCCATAGGGTAGTTAGTATATGTGTAAAGAGAGGGGGAGGGGTGGGAGCAGTTTTAGGATTAGCTGGCATAAGCCTAGAATTCTAATTTAATTACTCTCTGTTTCCTAATCTGTGAACTGATGGTAATTCTTAAAGAATTGTTGCTGCTATAGTGACAGGTTCTTAAAGTAGTAGTAGTTAGAAGTATGTGAATTTTTTATCCATGCCGGTGATGTTACCAAACTTGGTGCAAATGTTTTCCTGAATCAGGCGCAGTCATATATGCATTTTTGGATCCCCCTTATAGTGCCAGTTGCTTTGTGTCTCATAGACTTGGAGCATTAAATAGGCCATACTGTCTATAGATGGGTAGATCTGTCACCAAAGCAACACATAACAAATGATCTGCCAGAGGATGCCAGTAGTTACCACCCATTCACCTGAGCTGAGCTTCGACTGTGAGAATTCGCAAACTATTAGACAATATGTATAGTCTAGACCAGTGGTCTCCAAACTGTGGCCTGGGAGCCAGATATGGCCCTTTGCTTGCTTTTACTTAATTTACTGAAACCAACAATGGGGCATAATTTCCCCCCACTGACACCAATGAAGGGGGCACAAATCATCCCACTGACACCAACAATTGGGCACAATTCCTCCTAATGACACCAACAATGGGGCCCAATGACATCGATGATGGGACACAATTCCTCCCAACGATGGGGCTCAATGACATCAAGGATGGGGCACAATTCTTCCCACTTACACCAATAATAAGGCACAATTGCTCTCACTGAAACAAACAGTGGGGCATTATTTTTTTGCCACTGACTTCAGTACCTTTTATACTTCCACTGACCTCAGTTTGGCCCTCCTAAAGTCTGAAGGACAGTAAACTGGCCCACATGTGTCAAACACAAGGACCGAATCTGGACTGCCAGGCCATTTCATGTGGCCTTTGCATCCAGGGCTTGTTTTCATCCAAAAATGGCAGAACCCTGCACACTGTGCATAGCTCACTCCTAAACCCTTCACTCTGTATGTAGCGCACCCCTAAACCCTGCCCTCTGTATGTAGCACACCCCTCAACCTTGCACTCTGTACACAGCACACCCCTGAACTCTACACTCTGTACATGTGCATCCCTGAACTCAACGCTTAATACACTCTTGGTATTTATTGCCCCATTAGGATCCACCCACTGTTACTGCAATTTGACCACACCCACTATTCCATGGGGTTCAGTGCGGGGGGGGGGGGGGAGCTGCACCTACTCTCTGGGAAACAAAGCCCTGGATAAATTTGTAAAGTCTTGCATATACATCTGGCCCCTTGAGGATAACCATAATGCTGATGCAGCCCACGATTAAATTGAGTTTGACATCCCTGGTCAAGACCATAGCATAGTTCTTCTATAGGGTGATAAAGAGCACATCTCTGCTGATTGTTTCAGAAAGGGAGCAGTATATCACTATATGCACTAAAAGTGCTCTTAAAACGGAATTTTACCCAAAGGGGGAAGTTCTGTTCTTTCTCCTCTTCCCCGCTCTTCCTTTTGGGGGGAGAGGGTACCTGATTTTGGCAAGCACCCACTCTCCCACTTCCCGCCAGATCGCCGCAGCAATCTGAGAGGAAGTTCAGCCCCCCTCCTTCCCCCGCTGCCTTCTGGAACACATCGCATGTCCCAGAAGACTGCCAGACAAATCACAAAGCGCAGCCCACACATGCGCAGTTAGAAACCAGTTTCCCTTAGTGAATATTCCGGCGCACCTGAAGCCAATTGAAGAATCTGCTTGAGTGAGGACAGCGCTGGATCCCTGGACAGGCAAATGTCCTTATATTAAAAATCAACAACTACAGTATTTGTAGCTGTTGACTTTTAGATTTTTGTGGGAAGACTGGAGCTCCTCTTTCAGCACTTTAACCCGATTTAAAGTCGAATTTTGGTAAACTTGAAAAAATTATCCCTTGCAGTTGGGCTTAAGCTTGCAGTATAAGCCCATCTAAATAAAGTGCTTTTACTACCTGATCCTCTGCTCCCCTGGCAGGCGGCACTCCACCATACTTCACTGGTGGACTGTCCATTGGTGTCATCATGCCCAATACAGGGCTCTAGACCATGCATGAGTCTTGAAGACATCAGGACCTTAGACTGCTGGAGTGCAGGGGGGAAGATGCTGTAGTCTAGTAGCATGGAAGATTGGGTAAGTACGGTAATTCTACTTTAACAATGTCCCCTAGTCCTAAACAACCAATTAACCCTTCAGTGCAGGCACAGCCCCACTGTAAGAGATACTTTTCAAGTTTCCTGGAGTTGGTCTTTGAATCAGGTTGCAGATGGCATCTGCCCTCACGGCAAACGCAGATGGATTCAGGATGAGCAATTTGAAGGTGTTGTTCTCTCTTTCTATGCCCAGCCTTATTTGTCTTGGCCACGTACTGCTGGTAGCAGGGCTGCATTGAGTCATCATGCCACGCTAGGCAGACCTGAATAATAATGTCCCCTCTCTACAAAGTGCCCCTTATGTCATCAGATTATTATACTGCTTCTACAGGGTTCACTAGGCGGAAATGTGCCCGATGTTCTATGCTCACAGCTATATTTTATCTGTGGAGATTATAAAAAGAAAGGTAAGACGATTTTCATGTTTCTTGAGTTATAGTGAGCTTCATGACTCCTATCACCCTCCCCTGCACACATTTCTCTATAGAATTCATCTGCTGACGTTAACCTCAAACGTCAAGAGAAGGATATCAATAAAATTGTAAATTTGGATGCTTAGTGCTGCCCTACTTTACCCTCCTGTCCAAGGCGCTGGCTCACCCTTATCTCTTTCTGTGCTGTTTGGATGGGGTTATAGTGGAACTGCTCATGCAGTGAAGGAATTAAACGACAGACTTATGGTGAAGGTATCATTTAACTACTTTGCGTCTAGGGCATTTTTCAAATTTTACACATGTTAAAACCTGTATTTTTTATTGCTCTCACTCCAACATCTGCTTTGATACCTAACATGGAATCCCGCGTATGCATAGACATGCTGCGGGTCTCTGCCATGTCCCAGACGCGGCATTGAAATTGCATAATATTCTGCCCCACTGCCTCCTGGGACGTGTGACATTGATATCTCAGGATGCAGCAGGTGTGTAATCTACATCAGTGGTTAGCAACCTTTCGGATCTCACGGACCACTAAACTCACATTTTTGAATCCCGCAGACCACTAACATGAATTTGACATGCCTTATACTACAATGCTCCGGTGTCTTGCCGAGAATGTTCCCTCGGCGGATAAGTCCCCCCCCTGTACTGCGCAGGCGCAGCGCCTGCGCAGTACATACTCTCAGCCGCCGGAGATAGCCGAAGCTCAAATGCTTCAATCAGCTGTACACGGCGCCTGCGCTCTGGGTCCAGGTTCCTTCCCCACCATTCAAGTGGACCTAGAGGGGGAATCTAAAAGTGCCGAGCGCAGCGAGGCCGTGCCCGAAGCGTGGCGAGCGAAGCGAGCCCGCGAGGAGCCCTCTTCCAGGCGCCGTGTACAGCTGATTTTCAGCTGTTGTGCTTCGGCTATTTCCGCCAATACCTACTGCGCAGGCGCAGTAGAGGGGGGAACTTATACGCCGAGCGGAACTTTCTCGGCAGAACACCGGCTCTCTGCCCCCCTTCTCCCTGGATCACACTGCTACCTTATACACACAATGCTCCAACTCTCTGTCCCCTCCCCCTGGATCACACTGCTACCTTGTACACACAATGCTCCGACTCTCTGCCCCCTCCCCCTGGATCACACTGCTACCTTGTACACACAATGCTCCGAATCTCTGCCCCACTCCCCCTGGATCACACTGCTAACTTATACACACAATGCTCTGGCTCTCTGCCCCCTCCCTCTGGATTACACTGCTGCCTTATACACACACTGCTCTGGCTCTCTGCCCCCCCTCTCCCTGAAAAACACTGCTACCTTATACACACAATGCTCCAGCTCTCTGCCCCCCCTCCCCCTGGATCACACTGCTACCTTATACACACAATGCTCCGGATCTCTGCCCCCCCTCCCCCTGGATCACGATTCTACCTTATACACACAATGCTCTGGCTCTCTGCCCCCCTCCCACTAGATCACACTGCTGCCTTATACACACACTGCTCCGACTCTCTGCCCCCCCTCCCCCTGGATCACACTGCTACCTTATACACACAATGCTCCAGCTCTCTGCCGCCCTCCCCCTGGATCACACTGCGACCTTATACACACAATGCTCTAGCTCTCTGTCGCCCTCCCCCTGGATCACACTGCTACCTTATACACACAATGCTCCGGCTCTCTACCCCCCTCCCCCTGGATCACACTGCTACCTTATACACGCAATGCTCCGGCTATCTGCCCCCCCTCCCCCTGGATCACACTGCTACCTTATACACACAATGCTCCGGCTCTCTGTCCCCCCTCCCCCTGGATCACACTGCTGCCTTATACACATACTGCTCTGGGTCTCTGTCCCCCCTCCCCCTGGATCACACTGCTGCCTTATACACACAGTGCTGCGACTCTCTGCCCCCTCCCCCTAGATCACACTGCTACCTTATACACACAATGTTTCGACTCTCTGCCCCCTCCCCCTGGATCACACTGCTACCTTGTACACACAATGCTCCAGCTCTCTGCCCCCTCCCCCTGGATCACACTGCTACCTTATACACACAATGCTCCGACTCTCTGTCCCCTCCCCCTGGATCACACTGCTACCTTGTACACACAATGCTCCAGCTCTCTGCCCCCTCCCCCTGGATCACACTGCTACCTTATACACACAATGCTCCGACTCTCTGCCCCCTCCCCCTGGATGACACTGCTACCTTGTACACACAATACTTTGACTCTCTGCCCCTCCTCCCCCTGGATCACACTGCTACCTTGTACACACAATGCTTTGACTCTCTGCCCCTCCTCCCCCTGGATCACACTGCTACCTTATACAGTCAATGCATAGCGCTCCCAACTGTCCCTGATTTCAAGGGACTGCCCCTGATTTGGAAAAAAGTCCCTCTGTCCCTCTTTCCTCCTCATTTGTCCCTCATTTTGGTCTGATCTATATAGTTAATGATGCGCTAAACAAAAATCTCATATTGGGTTATTAAAATCCAAATGTAGAAAACACAAATCCGCAATAAGTAGTTTACCTACTTATGATTTGTGTTTTCTACAGTTGGATTTTAATAACCCAATATGAGATTTTTGTTTAGCGCATCATTTTGTTCTACATGTTGTTTATTGTGATTATATCTCACTTTTGTGGTGCCGCTGGGCAATTTACACTGTAATTGTGGTGATTGACATTATTTATTTTTATGTTTTTACACATGTGCAGTATTCTTCCTTTATATGATCTATATAGTTGTATATAAAATGCACTACTTATCTATCAAGAAGTGTTTTACAGTGCTAAACCTTTGATCCAAATTCTAAATTGCTTCATTTGTATATTTCAAAAGCCAATATAAATGAATAGTAGTGGTTAACAAAAGCACTCATGGGCTTAACTAATAATGTTTTTGTAGAATTCTCTTTTAAGGGGGTGTGGCAGGAGTGTATGTCCTATGCCTACATATATTTGCTAATAAGTAGTGCAATTGTTTAAAGTAGGATTTTAAGTACCCCTCCAATAAGCACATATTATATCACTCATATAAAAAAAATACAAATCTTTATTTTCTCAAGTAAAAACATCTTTAACCACTTCAGTACCAGGCACTTAGACACCTTCCCACCCAGCCCAATTTTCACCTTTCAGTGCTGTCACAATTTGAATGACAATTGCGCGGTCATGCTACACTGTACCCAAACAAATTTTTTATCATTTTGTTCCCACAAATAGAGCTTTCTTTTGGTGGTATTTGATCACCTCTGCGGTTTTTATTTTTTGCGCAACAAATAAAAAAAGACCGAAAATTTTGAAAAAAAACAAGTTTTTCTTTGTTTCTGTTAAAACTTTTTGTAAATAAGTAAGTTTTCTTCTTCAATGACGGGCACTGATATGGCTGCACTGACGGGCACCGATACGGCGGCACTGATGGGCACCGATGAGGTGGCACTGATGAGGTGGCACTGACGGGCACTGATGATGGGCACTGATGGGCACTGATAGGTGGCACTGATGGGCACTGATAGGTGGCACTGATGGGCACTTATAGGTGGCACGGATGGGCACTTATAGGCGGCACTGATAGGCACTCATAGGTGGCATTGATGGGCACTCGTAGGTGGCATTGATGGTTACTTATGGGTGGCACTGATAGTTGGCACAGATGGGCACGGATGGGCACTGATATATGGGCACGGATGGGCACTGACAGGTGGCATGAATGGACACTGATGGGTGGCACTGATGGCACTGCTTGTTTGCAGTGATGCCCCTAAGGGTGGCATTGCTGGGCATCACTGCAACATGATGGTGCCAATCAGTGCCCATTTGTGGGCACTGATTGGCACAGATTTGGCACACTGGGCACATGTGGATGGCCATGGGGTACATACCTGGCCATCCACATGTTGCCCCTTCCCTGGTGGTCCTAGTGGCGATCCCTGGTGGTCCAGTGTGGTGATCTGCGGGGGGGCTGTGCTGATAAACAATCAGCGCAGACCCCCCCTGCCAGGAGAGCCGCCGATCGGCTCTCCTCTACTCGCGTCTGTCAGACGCGAGTGAGGAAGAGCCGATCAACGGCTCTTCCTATTGACAGCGTGATCAGCCGTGATTGGACACGGCTGATCACGTGGTAAAGAGCCTCCGCCGGAGGCTCTTTACCAAGATCAGTGTAGCGGTGTGTCAGACTGACACACCGCTCCACTGATCGCCGCGATGCGCGCCCCCGGGGGCGCGCTGCGGCATGTTATCCTGCTGGACGTCATATGACGTCCAGTCAGGATAACAGAACCACTTCCCGGACGTCAATCCGCCATAGGGCGGGCAGGAAGTGGTTAACCACTTCCGGACCGCCCACCGTCGTTATATGTCGGCTGTTTGAAGAGGAATATCGTTGTTATGGCAGCAGCTAGCTGCTATAACCCCGGTATCCTCTTCTTCAGTGAGCGGTCCGGTTTAAGATAAAAGTGGTCTCTGCGGCGGATTCGCCGCAAGATCACTTTTATTGGCAGCGGGAGGGGTCCGCCCGCCGCGCTCCGGTGCCCTCCGCCGCTTACCGGAGCCATCGGCAGCAGCAGAGGCAATCGGATCCTGCTTGTGGCCTGACATGGAGAGGAGCGAGAGGAAGATGGCCCCCACCCGTTTCCATATCATTGCAGGGTGGAAGCTCTTAAAGGGACTTTTTTTTATTATTGCATTTTAGTGTAAATATGAGATCTGAGGTCTTTTTGACCCCAGATCTCATATTTAAGAGGTCCTGTCATCCTTTTTTTCTGTTACAAGGGATGTTTACATTCCTTGTAATAGGAATAAAAGTGACACATTTTTTTTTTTTTTTAAAACAGTGTAAAAAAAAAAAGGTAAAATAAATAAGAAAAAAAAAACATTTTTAAACGCGCCCCGTCTGGACGAGCTCGCGCACAGAAGCGAACGCATACATGAGTAGCGCCCGCATATGAAAACGGTGTTCAAGCCACACAGGTATCGCCACGATCAGTAGAGCGAGAGCAATATTTCTAGCCCTCTAGACCTCCTCTGTAACTTAAAACATGCAACCCATAGAATTTTTTAAACGTCGCCTATGGAGATTTTTAAGGGTAAATGTTTGTCGCCATTCCACGAGCGGGCGCAATTTTGAAGCATGACATGTTGGGTATCAATTTACTTGGCGTAACATTATGTTTCACAATATAAGTAAAAAAATTGGGCTAACTTTACTGTTGTCTTATTTTTTAATTCAAAAAAGTGTATTTTTTCCAAAAAAAGTACGCTTGTAAGACTGCTGCGCAAATACGGTGTGACAGAAAGTATTGCAACGACCGCCATTTTATTCTCTAGGGTGTTAGAACAAAAAGTATAATGTTTGGGGGTTCTAAGTAATTTTCTAGCAAAAAAAATGTTTTTAACTTAACAAATCTCAGAAAGAGGCTCGGTCGTTAAGTGGTTAATAAAAGCATATATTTGCTATGTGCATTTGTACATAGGTGTTTTCAGTTATCATCTACCAAATGGATAAAACCATTGTGGTTTAGTTGAGTCAGGAAAGAAAGGGGTTGACGTGTTTTGCGGGAGTTTTAAGTGATGGTCACACACTGTGATGGCTGTGGACCGGCACCAGATTAGCATGTATACAGTTGTCTAATAGTAGAGTATATATAAATATATACATACGTGTACAGTTGTGCTCATAAGATTACGTACCCTGGCAGAATTTATGATTTCTTCTTGTTTGGCTGAAGTAATTTATTATCAGTCAACTGTGTTTACTCTTTTTAAATCATAATACAACAGAAACTACCCAATTACCCTGATCAAAAGTTTACATACCCCAGTTCTTAATACCGTGTATTGCGGTAACATCAATGACAGGTTGAAGTCTTTTGTGGTATTTGTGGATGAGGCTCGTTATCTTCTCAGATGGTAAAGCTGCCCATTCCTCTTGGCAAAAAGCCTCCAGTTCCTGTAAATTCTTGGGCTGTCTTGCATGAACTGCACGTCTGAGATCTCCCCAGAGTGGCTCAATGATATTGAGGTCAGGAGACTGAGATGGCCACTCCAGAACCTTCATTTTATTCTGCTGTAGCCAATGACAGGTCGACTTGACCTTGTGTTTTGGATCATTGTCATGTTGTAATGTCCAAGTATGTCCCATGCGCAGCTTCCTGTTTGATGAATGCAAATGTTCCTCCAGTATTTTTTGATAACATACTGCATTCATCTTGCCATCAATTTTGACCAAATTTCCTGTGCCTTTGTAGCTCACACATCCCCAAAACATCATTGATGCTTCATAGTAGGAATGGTGTACCTTTCATCATAGGCATTGTTGACTCCTCTCAAAATGTAACATTTATGGTTGTGGCCAAAAAGCTCAATTTTGGTCTCATCACTCCTAATGACTTTATGCCAGAAGGTTTGAGGCTTGTCTCTGTGCTGTTTGGCATATTGTAAGTGGGATACTTTGTGGCATTTGCGTAGTAATGGCTTTCATCTGGCGACTCGACCATGCAGCCCATCCTTCTTCAAGTGCCTCCTTTTTGTGCATCTTGAAACATCCACACCACATGTTTTCAGAGAGTCCTGTATTTCACCTGAAGTTATTTGTGGGTTTTTCTTTGCATCCCAAACAATTTTCCTTGCAGTTGTGGCTGAAATTTTAGTTGGTCTACCTGACTGGGGTTTGGTTTCAAAAGAACCCCTCATTTTCCACTTCTTGATTAGAGTTTGAACACTGCTGATTGGTATTCTCAATTCCTTGGATATCTTTTTATATCCCTTTCCTGTTTTATACAGTTCAACTACCTTTTCCAGCAGATCCTTTGACAATTCTTTTGCTTTCCCCATGACTCAGAATCTAGAAACGTCACTGTATGAAAGATGCAAGGGTCTGTCAGGAGTCCAGAAACTCATTGACCTTTTATACACACACACTAATTACAAGCAAACAGATCACAGGTGAGGATGGTTATCTTTAATAGCCATTCAAACCCCTTTGTGTCAACTTGTGTGCATGTTATCAGGCCAAAATCACCAGGGTATGTAAACTTTTGATCAGGGTCATTTAGGTAGTTTCTATTGTAATTATGATTTAAAAGGAGTAAACACAGTTGATTGATAATAAATGGCTTCAGCCAAACACTAACCATGAGTGAAAGAAAAGTTTTTGTGTTATCATTCATATTCTCTGAAAAATGGGCAAGAAATCATAAATTCTGCCAGGGTATGTAAACTTATGAGCACAACTGTATAATTATTGTATATATTTTATGGCCAGCTTACAACAGCTCTGACCCATTAACCCATTGCCCATTGGCTTGTGGAAGTAGGATGCCATAATATCTGTTGCCAATGTGACAAATTTCAACTTTCAGGTAAAACTTTTTTTTTTGCCATTGAAATATATGTGTAAATCCATTTGCTTATTGGGGCACGACTTAGCCATCTGCTATAGCATACTAGCCACCTTCTTTCTTCTCATAGCGATTAATTTTTTACATATGGGCATAGGATTATGTTTATGCCCCTTTTCATACTCCCTGTAGAACTTATCTTGGGGTTGGTCACTTTTCCATGGGCAAGCGAGATCAGATTCACATGAGCTCTCCTTACCATAATAACATATTATTTCTGACAATTGGAATAGATGGATAACAGATGGCGCTGATTTACACCTTATGGAAAGGTATATTTATGAGACTTTTTTTTCTCCCCCCCCTTCTGTTCCCATCTTGGGGACAGCAATTACGTAATGCCTTGTACATTGTGTATGCATTTGTTACATAGTTACATATACGTATTTGCTATTTGTATACTTAAATCTGTTTTGAATGTATTGTGAACTAAGCATATATATTTGCTTTCAGAGTTTATTGATCCTCTCATACCTATGTAAAAGACAGGAAAACCTGAAGAAGCAGTAATCCCACGAAACGTGTCAACCCCATTCTTTCCTATCTGGACTAGACCACAATGGTTTTATCCATTTGGTAGATGATAATTGAAAGCACGTATGTACAAATGCACATGGCAAACATATGCTTTTATTGAAGATTTTTTTACTTGAGAAAATAAAGATTTGTATATATTTTTATATGAGTGGTGTAATATGTGCTTATTAGAGGGGTATTTAAAATACTACTTTAAACAATTGCACTGCTTATGGAGCCATGGATCGGACCCTCCACTAGCATGCGTGTTTAGTGATAACCTTCCCCCCACTCACACACTCTTCAATTTTGCATACATTTGCTAATATGTGTCCCTTGTTCCCAGTTGGGAGGCATGCACAATGCCCTGGCTCTCTGTCGGCAACCCCCCCCCCACAAACTATGCATCAGAGACCCCTCATTGGATCGCACCTCCTTTTCCAGCCATGTGCTTGAGCTCCATGCTCCCTGCCACAGTCTGTGATCAGTGCTGCCATTGGAAGTCACCTCTTTCTTCACCTCCCACTCTCTGCACTACTCCCGGTGCCTCCCTCTGAGTTCACAGGAGCTGGAACTACAGAGGAAGCATCGGGTATTAATGCACGCTGACAGTATTGACTGTCAGCGCGCATTGAGAACAACACTGGAAACAACATTGGACAGTATACATCTACCGCAATGTTGATTTGCGGCAAAACCCATGGGTGACCACTAATCGACATCATCCTCAACTACGTGAGAAATATGGGTGCGGGGGGGCTTCACAGAGGAATAAAAGGTATTCACTAGGAAAAGTCTACAAATGTGGACAAAAGGGGGGGGGGGGGGTGCGGCAAGAAAGTGCATTCTTTGGGTCAGGGTCGATTTTACCCCTTCTATATATTGCCTTCATTTATAAGCTCTTTTGCTTACTAAATTACCTGGTGATCCCGCCAGCAGCTTTATATCCCTGGATCTTCATGACAAGAAGCTCAGGTTACTTTATGGTTTCTACTCTTATTGCGCCATCCAGCAATTCCCCAGCATAAGTCTACAGGACACCAGGTTGCCTGGGATCACCAGATATACTCAGATCAGGTCCTCTGGCCAAACTGTTAGATAAAATGTCAGTATAGTTTTTGCGTGTAGCTAACAACAGGAATTCTTTGGATGAATCATAGCCTAGTGCTGTAGCTTATTATGTCTGCTACAATCCATAAAAGCCTGCATCTTTTGAAAGACTACATTTAATTAAGCAAGTTTGCATCTTGAGGGTTTCTGTGTCCCTACTGAGAAGATTATTAGCTCAGATAATTAAACCATTTACTTTTACCATTTACCATTTGTTTGGAGGTTATTCTGCAAAATGTATTGGGATGAGGTGATGCTTGTAAGGGCACAGATTTTGAATCAGATATACTAGAGAGAATGAAGGAAACATGCAAATGCTTATATTCAATCTAAATATACTCTAACTCAGTAGTCTTAAAACTGCGGCCCTTTGCTTGCCTCTATGCGGCCCTTGGGACACCAATCTTCCCACTGATACAAGGCAATATCCCTCCCACTATAGCAAAGAAAGGACACAAAAAAGAGGGGGAAAGTGCTGCTCACCCCTGATAGTGAAAACAAAAAAAGAAGGAGGGTTTTCCCCAGGGTGGGGTTTTTAGGCAGCAAAATGCAATTATTGAATCAATATTGTATCAAAAATATTGTATTTTATTGTACAAAAAAATTGCATGACACAAGGGTTAAAAATGAGCTCCAGTAAAGAATGTTTACAAAGCTTGTAGGATCAGACACACATTATACAGACATATTTCCATAACAACATTAAACAAATATTGTCGACATCAGAAAATAAAAACTGACGCGTTTCAACCCATATATCAAGGGTCTTCTTCAGAGGTCAGTCTGTTAAGGAATATATAGTAAAGGTACACATGTAAAGACTAAATGTGTGAGTTCTCGTAAGCCACATAGTTGGACTCTTGCTCCGTTGTTGGTGGCCGTGCCAGTGGAGGTGCTCTGAGACCCCTCTGGGAGAGAGAATAGGCATTTCTTTAAAAGGATCTCCATTTAGGAGGCCTTTTGTTTTTTGGACACGCATTATTGGGTAATTATATCATATACATGCACTGTACAATATTTTTATTGTGCGCAATTAAGTCTTTACATGTGTACCGTTACTATATATTCCTTAACAGACTGACCTCTGAAGAAGACCCTCGATATATGGGTTGAAACGTGTCAGTTTTTATTTTCTGATGTCGACAATATTTGTTTAATGTTGTTATGGAAATATGTCTGTATAATGTGTGTCTGATCCTACAAGCTTTGTAAACATTCTCTACTGGAGCTCATTTTTAACCCTTGTGTCATGCGATTTTTTTGTACAATAAAATACAATATTTTTTATACAATATTGATTCAATAATTGCATTTTGCTGCCTAAAAACCCCACCCTGGGGAAAACCCTGCTTCTTTTTTTGATATCCCTCCCACTGACACCAACAATGAGTTACCATTCCTCCTACAGACAGTGGGGAACTATTCCTCCTGCTGACACTAATAACGGGGCACCATTCCCCCCATGGACACTAGTGATGGGGCACTTTTCCTCCCACTGACACCAATGATGGGGCATTGATCCTCCCACCGACTCCAATGATGAGGCAAATTTCCTCCTTCTACTGACCACAGGCACTATGTCATTTTTCTATTCCCACTGACCACCAAGTCTGAGACATTGTCTATTTCCACTGAACTGCGTGTGGGCAGGCTAAAAGTACAAAGTTCAATCAATCAACTTGTGTACAACCAGCCTGCCGGATTTACCTGCGATTATCGCTACCGGCTGCTATAGCTGCTAGCAATAAACACTTTCTTCTCCCTGAAGAGACAGCTTCTCCCGCCAGAACACAATGGGGGTTATTTACGAAAGGCAAATCCACTTTGCACTACAAGTGCAAACTACAAGTGCAAAGTGCACTTGAAATAGCACTGAAAGTGCACTTGGAAGTGCAGTCGCTGTAAATCTGAGGGGGATATGCAAGGAAAATAAAAAAACAGCATTTTAGCTTGCACATGATTGGATAATAAAATCAGCAGAGCTTCCCCTCATTTCATATCTTCCAATAGCACTTTCAGTGCAATTTCAAGTGCACTTTGCACTTGTAGTTTGCACTTGTAGTGCAAAGTGGATTTGCCTTTCGTAAATAACCCCCAATGCCTTGACTGGAGGGACCTGTCAGCACTGTCTGTGTTGATGGAGGAATCATGCAAATTTCTTTCCTGCAACCTGTGATTGCAGAAAGAAATTTGCACCGTCTATCGCCAACCTAACTCTATACTTATTTGTACACTACATATATTTTAAGTGGATCTTCACCTGAAAACTAAAGTTGCTGTTAGTCTATTCCTCCTCTCAGTCTCTCTTTTTCGGCGAGTGAGTACCTTTTTTTCACGATACCTGCTCCCATTTCCTCAATCCTCACCTAGGCAATGGATGATGTTGCCTCAGCCTGCCCTACCTGTCATCAGCCTCTTGGGATAATGTCATACATCCTGGGAATTGATAGGACTTGTCTTCTTGCGTCCCTCGATCTCACACATCTGCAGTAAGTAGCTGGATGTCAGTCATCAGGAAGTCACAGCTGGTTCCAAATCCAAAATGGTGCTGCTGGAGAGCTGAAGTGCTGAGAGGAATCGGTTGTGGGGAAGACAGCACTGGATTTCTTGGGATGTTAAGGATCTGTTTCTTAAAAATTAGCAGCTACAGTATTTGTAGGTGCTGACTTTTAGTTTTTACATGCCCGGGTGAAGTATCGTTCACGTTCAAAGTAAAGCAGAACTTTAATCATAACAACTTGATAAAAAATAATGTTCTATAGCAAAGAACATACATTCCACATTAATAGATATGCTAACAAAATAAGTGTGTGCTGTAAATTGCCTCCAGCGATGCTCCTGTTTCTTCTTGCTGGAGGCTGCCGTTTTGTTGAATCCCAGAGCCCCTGAACAGCAGTAAATCTTTAGGCTGTCTGCAGATCGGCCTCTACATTTTCGGCACAGTGCCGAAAAATAGAGAGCAACTGAGCATGTGCAGAGCAGGGTGAGACAGTGTATTACTGGATTATAAACAGTATAGGCACCTATTTTAAATGTTTTACACCTGCAAAAGGTGCCAGCCTTAGCAGGATTTAATTTTCTGACTAAAGTACCTCTTTAATTTTCACTTTGCAAAGTGGATTATCACTTATTGTAGTGAATGAGGTAAAACAAAGTGAACATTCACTTTGCAAAAAATACCCAATCAGGTGCAAGTAAACTTAAAAAGTGAAGTTATGCGGATCAATAATCCAATCGTACGCAAGCAAAAATCTTGTTTTTTTTTTTCTTTATCTTGCATGACTGGGTATATTTTGCAAAGTGGATTTTGACTCTTTCACTTCAATCGCTAAGATAAGTGAAAATTCACTTTAGAAGTGAAAAGGCTCTACTTCCTTTCATAAATAAGCACCATAGTATGTACTGCACAAAATGAAGATATGGTGAAGCCTCTACATCAGACTTGTAAGGACTGATTTACTAAAACTGGAGAGTGCAAAATCTGGTGAAGCTGTGCGTGGTAGCCACTTGCGGACCGCCCACAGTAGATATACTGCGGCAGGGCAGCCACTCTGCGCCAGATCAGGTACCTATTACGTGATCTGACACTTCTGGGGGCGCGTGTGCGGCAGGTACCGCGGACTCAATGTGTGCCGGCACCCGCCAATTACACAGGATACAGGCAGAAGACAATCTGCCTATGTAAACAAGGCACATTGTTGTTCTGTCAGAGGGGAAGGTATTGATTCAGTGTTTATGCTAAGCAGGAACATAGATCTCTGCCTTCCCCTGGTCAAAGCACCTCCCACACAGTGAGTAAGCACAACCTAGGCGCACAGTTAACCCTTGGATTGCCCCCCTAAACCCCTTCCCAGCCAGTGTCATTAGTACAGTGACAGGGCATATTTTTTTATATATATATAAATATATATAATATATATAATATATATATATATATATATATATATATATATATATATATATATATATATATATATAATATTTTTTTTTAGCACTGATCACTGTATTAGTGTCACTGGTCCCCAAAAAGTGTCAGTTAGGTGTCCGAATTGTCCGCCACAATATTGCAGTCCCGCTACAAGTCGCCGATCGCCGCCATTACTAGTAAAAAAAATTAATAAATAGATAAGAATATCCCATAGTTTGTAGACGCTATAATTTTTGCACAAACCAATCAATATACGCTTATTGGGATTTTTTTTTACCAAAAATATGTAGCAGAATACATATTAGGCTAAATTGATGAAGAAATTTGATTTTTTTTTTTTTTTTTTTTTAATTATTGGACATGTTTTATAGCAGAAAGTGAAAAATATTGTTTTTTTTTCAAAATTGTCAGTCTTTTTTTTTTGTTTATAGCTCAAAAAAAAAAAGAGGTGCTCAAGTACCACCAAAGAAATCTTTATTTGTGGGGAAAAAAAGGACAAAAATTTGATTTGGGTTCAGTGTCGCACGACACACGTGCAATTGTCAGTTAAATGAACGCAGTACTGTATCGCAAAAAATGGCCTGGTCAGGAACCTTCCGGAGGTCAAGTGGTTATGCTTTGACCAATAAAAATAAAAATCCTGGAAGTAGATTCTATGCAGGTTTCTATGCAGAGCAGCACCAGATTTTGCACTCTCCAGTTTTAGTAAATCAGCCCGGTAGTGTTAGAATATATGAAAGGGTTAACCTTGCAGGTGTCCTTTCTCATCACCATCAGTGCTAAGCCAGATGTTCACAACTCTCCAAAATCTCTTCTGTTTCCTGACCTGCCTTTTATAGAAATAAGCTATGAATATAGAGAAGTCGATCTTTGAGTGTAAATTTTTGCACCTTTGGAATCAGCTTTGGGGGGGATTGGTACCCTTAGAGAAAACCTCAGCCTTTGACACAACCACCATTGAGCACTCCACTTGTCTCTAGTCATTCATTCTGTGTGAAACAGAATGAAACTGACTGATGAAATAGAAACTGATATTTGCATGTGTGACACATTTTAACCTTCTCGTGTTTTATGGCTCGATCGTTGCCTTTGGAGAGTTATTATTGGAGATGAAGCTCAGAAACAGTGCTAGCAATATCCCCATGGCTGCAGAAGCTGGTGAAGAAGTCTGTACAGTCAACTGGAAACAGGAGATGCGCCACCATTGTGGGCTGTTAAAGGAAGGACAAAAAAAAAATCATATTCACTCCACTTCCCTCGCACCTTTATTCAACAGCAACAGCATAAGCAAAAAAATATACATTTTATCAAACAAAAATTAATTTAAAAAAAAATGTTAAGATATATATGATCCAGTAAGAGACCTATTAATACTGCAACTATATGAACCTTATTTTTTAAAATTATTGAAAAACAGTACAATACCTCAATGGCAGATCTGTAGCCTCAAACAATTACCCTGGTTATTACAATGCGCCTATTAAATATTAGATAATAAAGAAAGGCAATAGAACATTCTAATATGTCATTAAATAAAAAATGAATATGCAGATGCTTTCATGTGTTCAACCATTGAACCCCATGTTGAGGAGGGACCTGGTTCAAACCATGTGCAAAATTATAAGTACTCCATATATTAATAGTGATAAAAAATTGCAAGTAATGCTTCAAAATCATGCAACAATCTTAAAGGTAGTAATGGAATATATAATTACCTAAAGAAGAAGCGATAAAGGTGGTGGTAGGTTAATTGGCTTCTGTCTAAATTGGCCCTAGTATATGAATGAGAGTTAGATTGCAAGCTCCTTGAGGGTAGGGACCGATGTGAATGTACAATGTATAAGTAAAGCGATGCGTAAATTGACGGCACTATATAAGTACCTTAAGAGCCCTTTTACACCAGGCCGCCCATAGCGTCGGCGGTAAAACGCCGCTATTTTTAGCAGCGTTTTACCGTCGGATTAGTGGCGCATTTCGGCGCTTTTACCCCCCGCTAGCGGCCGAGAAAGGGTTAAAACCGTCCGCAATGCTCCGCACTAGCAGCGTTTTGCCGTCGGTATCCCAGCGCTGCCCCATTGATTTCAATGGGGAGCAGCGGTGAAGGAGCGGTAAACACACCGCTCCTTCACCGCTCCAAAGAAGCTGCTGGCAGGACTTTTTCCTGCCAGCGCAGCGCTCCGGTGTGAAAGCCCGCGGGAATCTAGAGAATAAAATGGCGATTGTTGCAATATTTTATATCATACGGTATTTGTGCAGCGGTATTTTAACTTTTTGGGAAAAGGGACACTTTCATTAATTAAAAAAAAAACAAACAGTAAAGTTACCCCAATTTTTTTGTATAATGTGAAAGATGATGTTATGCCGAGTAAATAGATACCAAACATATCACGCTTTATAATTGCACGCACTCGTGGAATGGCGACAAACTACAGTACCTAAAAATCTCCATAGGCGACACTTTAAATTTTTTTTACGGTTACCAGGTTAGAGTTACAGAGGAGGTCTAGTGCTAGAATTATTGCTCTCGCTCTGACGATCACGGCGATACCTCACATGTGTGATTTGAACACCGTTTACATATGCGGGCGTGACTTCCGTATGCGTTTTCTTTGCTGCACAAGCTCGCGGGGACGGGGGCACTTTAAATTTTTTTTTTTCGGAGCTGGTGTGCTCATTCCCATAGAATGCATTAAGGTGAAAAACCTTGAGGGTTTACAACCCCTTTAATTCACTATGTGATCTTTATACCATCCCCACTGTTAGATAACCACCTGTGTCCTAGTGTCTGTGCTTTATAAAAAAAAAGCAGATTTCTACCTGATTTCACAGCACCTTCCAGCAGGGGGGGGGGTATAGACAGGCAGGATCAGCCAGGTATTTCAGGTGATACAGGGGGCCAAATTACACAGCACAAGCACTGTGCTGTATAACATGCTTTAAGGGAACAGGATCCATTTTTTTTAGGGTAACAAACACTTTAAGTGCAAACACAGTTGAATGCATCCATCACTAACTAGCTAATCTAGAGAGTGACTGCCCAGGCATACCTTGCAAAGGTGAGTTCATTATTTGGTACAAGTCCATGCTATGCCAGGAGAGCCCCAGGGAGCTCTTGGGTGGGTGTTGACTGTTTGGGTTACATCTACTTCTGTGAGCCTCTTGCTTCTGTTCAATGTGGCTGGAGCTGGAGCAGAGCCCTCTCTGTAAAGAAGCTGGAGATTACATCTTGGCTTGTCTTCCTGTGAGCAGAGCCCTCCCCCCTTCTATAACAGGCAGCAAAGGGAGAGAGGCAAAGCCCAGAAAGAGCAGGAACTGCAGAACTAGCATTAACCCTTCCAAAAGCTAGGCAGACTAGCTATTTTACTACCATGGTATATTTCCTTTGTAGGAAACTGCCTACAGCCTGCCTACATATGGGACTGGGAGACTGATCTGTCTCTGGGTTTCTACTGTGTATGCACAAGAAGTGTGGCCAGAGACTCATCATTTAGTGCTGCTGATTGCCTCTAATTTACAGAGATCTCCACACATAATACCAACAATCTGCTTCCACCACAGAATGTCTCTCATCACTAATAAGTTATTTGCGACTATCTTCACTAGATCCTGTGAGATATAGGAACCTCAAATAAATTAAACGTGACAGGAGATTTCCTAGGCAGTCCAGGGTATGCCATTTTCGCCTAGGCGAGAATGATAAAAGAGTAGGTATGGTCACAACAAAAAAGGTATTTATCATCAAGGGGAAAAAAAGGGATAATAAGTAAAATTAGTGAATGTGCAAAATGAAGCTAAAGGTCCACTTGCCTAGTACACACACATAAGAATATCGGATAACTGATTGTCCATTTTTCTTTTTTTTTTTGCATGCTAGTCTCATATCGAAAACCAATAGGTTACTAAAGTTACAAAAATTCTCATACGACAGAATACAAATTCAGAAGTGATGTAATGTATTGTAATGTATTTTTTAAATTTCCGAGCATGCATGGTCTTGGTCACACAATTGTTTTCATACAAATATCATACTAATTACACGAAAATCGCTCGTTCTGTTATCGTATGAGAAAAATTTTCGTGTTTGCCCCTTTCGGATATTTTTACATGAACTGTCGTGATCATCTCTCGAAAGCTGTGTACTAATAATCAGATTATCGGACGATCTCTCCGAAAGCGGTATTTTCCGTCTGAGTATTCTCATCATGCGTACTGGGCATTAGGCTTGATGAAGTGAACTTCTGGCCCTGAAACACTGGCAGCTTTATGCAATATAACTAAAGAATGTTGGATTCTTTACCCTTTTGGCACAGTGCAACTGTTGTATTTTTATGCTTTTAGTTGCAGTTAGACATGACCTTCTAATTTCTGGCCCTGTCAGCTCACAGCATCTCCCTGTACTCCAAATTCTGTTGCAACAAACCACTGCTCCTGCAAATACCCCTCTCCCCACCACGCCAGCACACCCTTGTTATCACTGTGTCAGCACCCTCCTTACCATAATGCTAAAATGCCCACCACTGTGCCTTCAAGCCACCCCCTGCTTCCCACCACCACAACTGACCCCCCTTCTTTATCCTTCTCAACACCTGCATACCAGTCCTCACTATCACCATTGCACGTAATCCCTATCTTCTCACCACATCTCCCACATTCCCCTCACTGCACTCACCATGACACCAATGCCTACCTCTGCGCTCACTGCCACTGCACCAGCACATGCCTTAGCGTTTGCTACCACTGCAGTAACACACCCTTTCATATTCAGTCTGTTCAATGAACAAGCACACTTTTGCTAGTACAGTTTTAGTGATTTTTTTAACAAACACATAGTTTATATTGTTGTGGAAAATTTTATATTAATGTGTTGTCATAAGTCTCCCAGTGTGTGTTCAACCACAGCCCGCTCTAATAGCTGACTGGGGCAGATCGACGCTGGCTGAGACCTGTTAGGTAGTGGGAAAACTTCCTGGTGTTTGGAGAGAGGTGTTTGCGGAGAGAGGACATGTCCGCCAGCAAAAGGGCCCCTGTGCAATGCACAGAACGATCGTCTGGTGGGGATGCGTTCACTCTGCAAAGACATTATCGGTTTAGAGGTGTTTTGCTCTTGTCACCCCTGGTATGCCTGATCAACATGTTTGGGGTGCCATGAGGTATACCTGCAGATAATCTCCCATGCACAAGGAACTTTAGTCATCGTCATTTAATATATTGTATCATGTCCTGTAGTAATTGGTTGTTTTGTATTCTGTTGTTAAATCCTTATATGGTCACTTACACCCTGTGAGGTCATATCCTGTGTCCATTTTTTGTGAGGTCACAAGCTTTGTAAGAGGTGTTTGGCTGTTGGAGGCCCAACCCTCAAGCTTTGGGACTTGCTATTGATATGCTAATAAAGTGGCTCACGCAGACAGCTGAGACAGGGCTGTAAGGCAGTCTTGCTGAGATGGGAATGTAAGAAGGATGTGTTGTGATTCTATTTGTAAGCATGAGGCACACACCAGAGGATGAGCTACACCAGAGGAGAGACATATGATCAAAAGGTGAGATGGTATTATATCATTAGACGAAATTGTTATTATGATTAGAAACAGGAGATTTGGCTGTGTGCTTTGCGTACAACCAAATTTCGCTAACAATATATAAATAAATAAATACATTATATATATACAGTGGCTTGCAAAAGTATTCGGCCCCCTTGAACTTTTCAACCTTTTGCCACATTTCAGGCTTCAAACATAAAGATATAACATTTTTATTTTTTGTGAAGAATCACCAACAAGTGGGACACAATTGTGAAGTGGAACGAAATCTTTTGCATTTTTGAAACTTTTTTAACTAATAAAAAAATGAAAAGTGGGGCGTGCAAAATTATTCTGCCCCCTTGCGTTAATACTTTGTAGAGCCACCTTTTGCTGCGATTACAGCTGCAAGTCGCTTGGGGTATGTCTCTATCAGTTTTGCACATCGAGAGACTGAAATTCTTGCCCATTCTTCCTTGCAAAACAGCTCGAGCTCAGTGAGGTTGGATAGAGAGCGTTTGTGAACAGCAGTTTTCAGCTCTTTCCACAGATTCTCGATTGGATGCAGGTCTGGACTTTGACTTGGCCATTCTAACACCTGGATACGTTTATTTGTGAACCATTCCTTTGTAGATTTTGCTGTATGTTTGGGATCATTGTCTTGTTGGAAGATAAATCTCCGTCCCAGTTTCAGGTCTTTTGCAGACTCCAACAGGTTTTCATCCAGAATGGTCCTGTATTTGGCTGCATCCATCTTCCCCTCAATTTTAACCATCTTCCCTGTCCCTGCTGAAGAAAAGCAGGCCCAAACCATGATGCTGCCACCACCATGTTTCACGGTGGGGATGGTGTGTTGAGTGTGATGAGCTGTGTTGCTTTTACGCCAAACACATCGTTTTGCATTGTGGCCAAAAAGTTTGATTTTGGTTTCATCGGACCAGAGCACCTTCTTCCACATGTTTGGTGTGTCTCCCAGGTGGCTTGTGGCAAACTTTAGACGAGACTTTTTATGGATATCTTTGAGAAATGGCTTTCTTCTTGTCACTCTTCCATAAAGGGCAGATTTGTGCAGTGTACGACTGATTGTTGTCCTATGGACAGACTCTCCCACCTCAGCTGTAGTTCTCTGCAGTTCATCCAGAGTGATCATGGGCCTCTTGGCTGCATCTCTGGTCAGTCTTCTCCTTGTCTGAGCTGAAAGTTTAGAGGGACAGCCAGGTCTTGGTAGATTTGCAGTGGTCTGATACTCCTTCCATTTCAAAATGATCGCTTGCACAGTGCTCCTTGGGATGTTTAAAGCTTGGGAAATCTTTTTGTATCCAAATCCGGCTTTAAACTTCTCCACAACAGTATTACGGACCTGCCTGGTGTGTTCCTTGGTCTTCATGATGCTCTCTGCGCTTTCAACAGAACCCTGAGACTATCACAGAGCAGGTGCATTTATACAGAGACTTGATTACACACAGGTGGATTCTATTTATCACCATCAGTCATTTAGGACAACATTGGATCATTCAGAGATCCTCGCTGAACTTCTGGAGTGAGTTTGCTGCACTGAAAGTAAAGGGGCCGAATAATTTTGCACGCACCACTTTTCAGTTTTTTAATTGCTAAAAAAGTTTAAAATATCCAATAGATTTCGTTCCACTTCACAATTGTGTCCCACTTGTTGGTGATTCTTCACAAAAAATTAAAATTTTATATCTTTATGTTTGAAGCCTTAAATGTGGCAAAAGGTTGAAAAGTTCAAGGGGGCCGAATACTTTTGCAAGCCACTGTATATATATATATATATATATATATATATATATATATATATACAGTGGGCAGTGGGGACGGAAAGTATTCAGACCCCCTTACATTTTTCACTCTTTGTTATATTGCAGCCATTTGCTAAAATCATTTAAGTTCATTTTTTTTTCCTCATTAATGTACACACAGCACCCCATATTGACAGAAAAACACAGAATTGTTGACATTTTTGTAGATTTATTAAAAAAGAAAAACTGAAATATCACATGGTCCTAAGTATTCAGACCCTTTGCTGTGACAATCATATATTTGATTCAGGTGCTGTCCATTTCTTCTGATCTTCCTTGAGATGGTTCTACACCTTCATTTGAGTCCAGCTGTGTTTGATTATACTGATTGGACTCGATTAGGAAAGCCACACACCTGTCTATATAAGACCTTACAGCTCACAGTGCATGTCAGAGCAAATGAGAATCATGAGGTCAAAGGAACTACTTGAAGAGCTCAGAGACAGAATTGTGGCAAGGTGCAGATCTGGCCAAGGTTACAAAAAAATTTCTGCTGCACTTAAGGTTCCTAAGAGCACAGTGGCCTCCATAATCCTTAAATGGAAGACGTTTGGGACGACCAGAACCCTTCCTAGAGCTGGCTGTCCGGCCAAACTGAGCTATCGGGGGAGAAGAGCCTTGGAGAGAGGTAAAGAAGAACCCAAAGATCACTGTGGCTGAGCTCCAGAGATGCAGTTGGGAGAAAGTTGTAGAAAGTCAACCATCACTGCAGCCCTCCACCAGTCGAGGCTTTATGGCCCGACGGAAGCCTCTCCTCAGTGCAAGACGCATGTAATCCCGCATGGAGTTTGCTAAAAAACACCTGAAGGGCTCCAAGATAGTGAGAAATAAGACTATCTGGTCTGATGAGACCAAGATAGAACTTTTTGGCCTTAATTCTAAGCGGTATGTGTGGAGAAAACCAGGCACTGCTCATCACCTGTCCAATACAGTCCCAACAATGAAGCATGGTGGTGGCAGCATCATGCTGTGGGGGTGTTTTTCAGCTGCAGGGACAGGACGACTGGTTGCAATCGAGGGAAAGATGAATGCGGCCAAGTACAGGGATATCCTGGACAAAAACCTTCTCCAGAGTGCTCAGGACCTCAGACTGGGCCGAAGGTTTACCTTCCAACAAGACAATCACCCTAAGCACACAGCTAAAATAACGTAGGAGTGGCTTAACAACAACTTGACTGTTCTTGAATGGCCCAGCCAAAGCCCTGACTTAAACCCAATTAAGCATCTCTGGAGAGACCTAAAAATGGCTGTCCACCAACGTTTACCATCCAACCTGACAGAACTGGAGAGGATCTGCAAGGAGGAATGGCAGAGGATCCCCAAATCCAGGTGTGAAAACCTTGTTGCATCTTTGCCAAAAAGACTCATGGCTCTATTAGATCAAAAGGGTGCTTCTACTAAATACTGAGCAAAGGGTCTGAATACTTAGGACCATGTGTTATTTTTAAGTTTTTCTTTTTTAATAAATCTGCAAAAATGTCAACAATTCTGTGTTTTTCTGTCAATATGGGGTGCTGTGTGTAAATGGCTGCAATAAAACAAAGAGTGAAAAATTTAAGGGGGTCTGAATACTTTTCGTCTCCACTGTATATATATATTTATACTGTATATACACTGAGCAAAATTATAAACGCAACGCTTTTTTTTGCCCCTATTTATCATGAGCTGAACTCAAAGATCTGCGACTAACAAACAGCTCTGGTGGACATTCCTGCAGTCAACATGCCAATTGCACGCTCCCTCAAAACTTGCGACATCTGTGGCATTGTGCTGTGTGATAAAACTGCACATTTTAGGCCCCTTTCACACTGGGGTGGTGGGGGCGTCGGCGGTAAATTACCGTCAATTTTGCGGCACTAGTCGGTCGCTAGCGACGGTATAGCTGCGCTGCCCATTGATTTTAATGGGCAGGAGCGGTGGAGGAGCGGTATACACACCGCTCCTTCACCACTCCAAAGATGCTGCTAGCAGGACTTTTTTTTTACCATCCTGCCAGCGCACCGCTCCAGTGTAAAAGCCCTTGGGCTTTCACAATGAAGAGAGAGGAGCGGCTCTTTCAGGGCGCTTTGTAGGTGTTATTTTTAGCGCTGTAGCGCCTGCAAAGCGCCCCAGTGTGAAAGGGGTCTTAGAGTGACCTTTTATTGTGGCCAGCCTAAGGCACACCTGTGCAATAATCATGCTGTCTAATCAGCATCTTGATATGCCACACCTGTGAGGTGGATGGATTATCTCGGCAAAGGAGAAGTGCTCACTACCACAGATTTAGACAGATTTGTGAACAATATTTGAGAGAAATAGGCCTTTTGTGTACATAGAAAAAGTCGTAGATCTTTGAGTTCAGCTCATGATAAACAGGGGCAAACACAAAAGTGTGTTTTGCTCAATGTATGTAGCACCCTCTAGTGTGTGTCAGATGTAGTGTGTAGAATAGGCAAACCATACTCTGACTCATATTGTACATTTGTGTGTCTGTAATTTGGTCAGGGTTATTGGCGTTCAGGGCTGAATGACTCATCCTGGCAGCCCTCTGATGCTATTCCCTGGTGTCTGGAAGGTTGGAGAAGCTTCTAGAATCAGAGGGCGGGGGTTAGGAGTCTCATCAGACCACATTAGACATTAATGGCTGTGTGTTGAGTTATTTTGAGGGGACAGCAAATTTACACTGTTATACAAGCTGTACACTCACTACTTTACATTGTAGCAAAGTGTCACTTCTTCAGTGTTGTCACATGAAAATATATAATAAAATATTTACAAAAATGTGAGGGGTGTATTCACTTTTGTGAGATACTGTATAACATTTTAGAAATATCTGCCTTAAGCTTCATTATAGATCTAGGCTCAGGAATGGAGGGCAAGCTCACGGTAATGAATGTCAAGAAGCACCACCATCTGTCTTGGACAATTTATAATTTTCTTTCCATTTCACCCAACCTCAAGCAGTTTGGATATGCCAAGTTTCCATGGTGATAAATGTTATCTAATCTTCTTTGAACACGTAATGAAAATCCTTTAACTTATGGGTCATATATACCATTGTTTACAGACATACTCTTCCTTTGTATAAGTGAGAACTGCGGGCTTAGTTCTAAGATAAGATATGGTTTCCTTAAAAAAAAAAGAAAAAGGCCAGGTGACTGGAACATATCACAGATCTTAAAATGATTGCAGAGAACAGAAGAGTATTGTAGCCATTGATGAAAGCAGAAAGGTTGAAATCAACGTGCTGGCATTTATCGTTAACCAAATAAACTGGATATGCAAGTTTTTATCATGAGTGTTATCATCTTGTGTTTTTTTGGATTACTGAGTTACACAATATTTGGTGTCATCGTAGGTCAACTTCTCTGCTGTACAGGACAGGGAAGCAAAATTGTTTTGCACATTCAGACTTTTTCCTTCAGTTTTTATGCAACGGATTAATTTTAATACATAAAGCTTAAAGTGTTTCTAAAGTCCATTTTTTTTTTTTACCTTAATGTAGAGAATGCGTTACCTCCTTACTATCTTTCCTAATACCCGTCCTCCCCCTGTGCCTGAAAATGTACTCCTGCTGCTGTCAGTCAAACTCCTGAGAGGAGGGAGCAGGGGCATGGCTTAATGGCTTACCAGCGGTGTGTGTCTATGGATACACACAGCTCGTCTTGGGAGTGCATATGCACCAGTGCCCCAATAGCACATGGCTTTGCTAAGGAGGCAGCAGGAAAAAGGAGGAGAAGCAAGCAAAGAGAGAGAGAAGAGAATTATAACAAGGAAATGAATAAGGGATGTTAAAGAGGTTAAGGGTCACTCCAGCATGGCTATCCGGTAGATGAGGTTGGGGCATCAGCAGCCCATACAGTAAAGTCTTCAGAGTATCAAAACATTGACCACGAGGTCCAGGTGGTGGAGAACTGTTCCTCCCTCCAAGATTCCTGTGCCAACAGGCGCTCCAGATCTCTTATCTGATCCACATCGACAGCCCAATCGCCCAGGGTAGGTACATCTGCTGTTCTCCAATGCCGGGGAATCACCGTCCTAGCTGCGGCCAGAAAGTGGCGCAATGTATCTTTTTTAATCGAATTGAGGGGTCCTGGGATCATAGATAGCAGGGCTATCTCTGGTGTGGGCTTAATTGAGGTCGCCATCAGCCTGCAGTATAGGTCAAAGACCTTTTGCCAGAATCTCCTAATAGGAGGGCAAGCCCACCAAATGTGGAGCTTTGTCCCTCTAGAGGACAGGCATCGTCAACAAGTAGCTGGCTCTTTTTTTATTTTAATGAAAAAAAAACAGTAATATAACTTTAATCATGCTTGTATAGGAAATGTCTAGTGAGTTTTAGTTTTGTTTTATAGGGAAGAAGGGGATTATATTTATTTATTTTACAAAGTAAAAGTGTACTCCAACCCAAGGCACGTTTTTTTTTTTTTTTTGCTATTGATGGAGTTGGGAAAGTTAGAACTTTAGTAAGGTTTTTATTGCTGTCTGTGACTTCACTGGGGAGATTCCATCTCACTTTCTGACAGAATTAAAGCTGAATTCCAGATATGGCTATTTTGAAATAGCCTCATTGGTCCAGTTTGGACCAATGTAACTAAGCATATGCCATACCTGGCCAATACCCATGGAAGTTGGAAATTACTGTAGTAGACACCACTACAACCACTACAACAATGATTGCTGCTGGCTTCTGGCTCCTGTGCCTAGTGGCGGCCCTGCTGCTTAGGGAGCATAGGAGTTTGGTTGCTCGGTACTGACACCAACCAGGGTACAGTTTGCATTTTCTCAATGAATGCAAAGTATTCTCCGATTGGACAAGGTGAAAAGCTGGGGTTAGATCCAAAATCTCCACCTTGTTCAATCAGAGAATGGTTAGTATTCATTGAGAAAATGCAAAGTGTTCTTTGAATGGTGCTTGTGCCGAGCTAGCAACCTCCTGCGTTCATTAACTGCTTCAGCCCCGGAAGATTTTACCCCCTTCCTGACCAGAGCACTTTTTGCGATTCGGCACTGCTTCACTTTAACTGACATTTGCACGGTCGTGCGACATTACACCCAAACAAAATTGGTGTCATTTTTTCCCCACCGATAGAGCTTTTTTTTGGTGGTATTTGATCACCTCTGCGGTTTTTATTTTTTGCGTTATAAACAAAAAAAGAGCAACGATTTAAAAAAAAAAACGCAATATTTTTTACTTTTTGCTATAATAAATATCCCCCAAAAATATATAAAAAAACTATTTTTTTCCTCAGTTTAGGCTGATATTATTCTTCTACATATTTTTGGTAGGAAAAAAATCGCAATAAGTGTATATTGATTGGTTTGCACAAAAGTTATAGCGTCTATAAAATAGGGGATAGTTTTATGGCATTTTTATTATTTTTTTTTTTTTTACTAGTAATGGAGGCGATCTGCGATTTTTATTGGGACTGTGACATTATGGCGGACACATCAGGCAATTTTGACACATTTTTGGGACCACTGGCATTTATACAGCGATCAGTGCTATAAAAAATGCATTGATTACTGTAAAAATGTCACTGGCAGGGAAGGGGTTAACACTAGCGGGAGATCAAGGGGTTAATTGTGTTCCCTAGTGTGTGTTCTAACTGAAGGGGCGAGGGGACTGTGTAGGGGAGATGACAGATCGCTGTTCGTACTCTGTATGAACAGACGATCTGTCTCTTCTTCCCTCAGAGAACCGGAAACTGTGTGTTTACACACACAGATCCCGGTTCTCCGTGTGTCAGCAGCGATCGTGGGAGCCCGGCTGTGATCGTGACCACTGGGCACTCGCATCGGCTCTGGGGGCGAGCAGCAGGTGCGTGCGTGACTACGGCGGCGCACGCGCGCCTCTAGTGGCCACAGGGCGATGCGACGTAACATAACGTTGTTTCGCCCAGCCGTGCCATTCTGCCGCAGTACAACTGCGGCGGCTGGTCGGCAAGTGGCTAAACAGTCGGGCAGCCGCTCAGCACATGACCTGAAAGCCAGCAGTGCCTACTACAGTAATTTCCAGCTTCCATGGGCATTGCCCAGGTATGGTACATTTTTCCAAGCCATTTATCTATGCCCAAGTAGCCATACCTGGAATTCAGCTTTAACATGATCATTAAGACAGGTAGTGAGGGTAAATTTCCAGCCGGGACACAGCAATGAAAAAGCCATTAGAGGATTTTACCCTTCACAGCTGCCTGGCTATCCTTGTGCATGAGGTACGGTTGTCCTTTAAGGGTTACATGTAAGGGTTTGTAATGTAAGGGGTAAATGTTAGGGTAAGGGTTTGGTTAGGTGTAGGATTGTTATAGGGGGTTGGTTGCATTCCGGACTGACAGTGTCAGCAAGGTTGCTAGAGTCAGGCTAAGAGCCCCTTTACACTTCCGCATTGAGGTAACGTGTATGTTATTGCATGTGTTACCATAACATACAATAAAATGTATTACTGTGTTGCGGTACAATTCATTTTGTATGGTACTCCAATGCAGTAAGACAATGCATCAAAGAATGTTGTGTTACAAAATAAAGGTCAGGTACAATGTTTAGCACATTAGGGTGCATTAGCAACCCAGGGCTGCCTTAATGCTACAGACACCAACACATGTGACATTACATGCATTAAAGAAGAACGCTGGGCAAAATGTTTATTTTCCCATGCAGTGGGGCTGTGCCTACACTGCATGGGTTAACTGCTTGTTTTTATCTAGGGGATTTCAGAGCAGAGGTATACTTACCTAATCTGCCGATCCTCAGAGCGCAAGGCCGGTCCATGCCACTCCTGTCCTGCATGCTAGCGATCTTGTGAATGCAGTGACGTCACTAGGGTTGGTGTCACCAGGTGCGGTATAACATGGTGTCACCCTCCTTCCACCAACTTTAGTCGCCCCTCAGTACAGACCTCCCTCTACTAAGTATAGACCCCCACTAAGTATAAACCCCTCTCTCAGTACAGACCCCCCTTCATCAGTATAGACCCCCCCAGGACAAACCACCCCCCCTCCATTAGTAGACCCCCACCAGGACAACCCCCCCTCCATTAGTACAGATCCCCCCCAGGACAAAGCCCCCCTTCATTAGTACAGACCCCCCCAGGACAACCCCCCTCCATTAGTACAGACCCCCAGGACAAACCCCCCCTCTATTAGTACAGACCCCCAGGACAAACTCCCTCCATTAGTACAGACCCCCTAGGAGAACCCCCCTCCACTAGTACAGACCCCCACAGGACAAATCCCCCCTTCATTAGTACAGACCCCCCCAGGACAAACCCCCCCTCCATTAGTACAGACCCCCCAGGACAAACCCCCTCCATTACTACAGACCCCCCAGGAGAACCCCCCCTCCACTAGTACAGACCCCCACAGGACAAATCCCCCCTTCATTAGTACAGACCCCCCACCAGGACAAACCCCCCTCCATTAGTACAGACCCCCCCAGGACCCCCCCCTCCATTAGTACAGACCCCCCGGACAAACACCCCCCTCCATTAGTACAGACCCCCCAGAACAACCCCCCTCCATTAGTACAGACCCCCCAGGACAAACCCCCCCTCCATTAGTACAGACCCCCCAGGACAAATCCCCCCTCCATTAGTACAGACCCCCCAGGACAAATCCCCCCTCCATTAGTACAGACCCCCACAGGACAAATCCCCCCTTCATTAGTACAGACCCCCCCAGGACAAACCCCCCCTCCATTAGTACAGACCCCCCAGGACAAACCCCCTCCATTACTACAGACCCCCCAGGAGAACCCCCCCTCCACTAGTACAGACCCCCACAGGACAAATCCCCCCTTCATTAGTACAGACCCCCCACCAGGACAAACCCCCCTCCATTAGTACAGACCCCCCCAGGACCCCCCCCCCTCCATTAGTACAGACCCCCCGGACAAACACCCCCCTCCATTAGTACAGACCCCCCAGAACAACCCCCCTCCATTAGTACAGACCCCCCAGGACAAACCCCCCCTCCATTAGTACAGACCCCCCAGGACAAATCCCCCCTCCATTAGTACAGACCCCCCAGGACAAATCCCCCCTCCATTAGTACAGACCCCCCCAAGACAACTCCCCCTCCATTAGTACAGACCCCCCAGGACAACCACCCCATTAGTACAGACCCCCAGGACAACCCCCCCATTAGTACAGACCCCCAGGACAACCCCCCCATTAGTACAGACCCCCCAGGACAACCCCCCCATTAGTACAGACCCCCCAGGACAACCCCCCCATTAGTACAGACCCCCAGGACAAACCCCCCATTAGTACAGACCCCCAGGACAACCCCCCCATTAGTACAGACCCCCAGGACAACCCCCCCTCCATTAGTACAGACCCCCACAGGACAAATCCCCCCTTCATTAGTACAGACCCCCCCAGGACAAACCCCCCCTCCATTAGTACAGACCCCCCAGGACAAACCCCCTCCATTACTACAGACCCCCCAGGAGAACCCCCCCTCCACTAGTACAGACCCCCACAGGACAAATCCCCCCTTCATTAGTACAGACCCCCCACCAGGACAAACCCCCCTCCATTAGTACAGACCCCCCCAGGACCCCCCCCCTCCATTAGTACAGACCCCCCGGACAAACACCCCCCTCCATTAGTACAGACCCCCCAGAACAACCCCCCTCCATTAGTACAGACCCCCCAGGACAAACCCCCCCTCCATTAGTACAGACCCCCCAGGACAAATCCCCCCTCCATTAGTACAGACCCCCCAGGACAAATCCCCCCTCCATTAGTACAGACCCCCCCAAGACAACTCCCCCTCCATTAGTACAGACCCCCCAGGACAACCACCCCATTAGTACAGACCCCCAGGACAACCCCCCCATTAGTACAGACCCCCAGGACAACCCCCCCATTAGTACAGACCCCCCAGGACAACCCCCCCATTAGTACAGACCCCCCAGGACAACCCCCCCATTAGTACAGACCCCCAGGACAAACCCCCCATTAGTACAGACCCCCAGGACAACCCCCCCATTAGTACAGACCCCCAGGACAACCCCCCCATTAGTACAGACCCCCCAGGACAACCCCCCCCATTAGTACAGACCCCCAAGGACAACCCCCCATTAGTACAGACCGCCCCCCCAGGACAACCCCCCATTAGTACAGACCGCCCCCCCAGGACAACCCCCCCATTAGTACAGACCGCCCCCCCAGGACAACCCCCCCCATTAGTACAGACCGCCCCAGGGACAAACCTCCCTCTATCAGTACAGACAGACACATTAACACCCGGGCAGCAGCTAGAGAGGACAGTGTGCAGCCGCGCTGCCCGGGTGAAGAAAAGATCGAGACAGGCTGCAGGCAGCAGCTTAGGCGGGAGTGAGAGACAGCGGAGGAGAGAGAGAACCTGTGTCAGGCTGCAGGCACGGGCCGCCCCCCCTCCCCCCAGCAAAGTCACTGCGCGGCTGGTCTCTCTCAACACAGAGACCAGCCGCTCCGATCTCCGGCGGCTGCCCTCCTCTGACAGGAGGAGGAGGGAGGGGGGACAGGCTCTAGCAATGTAAAGCACAGCGGCGGCAGTGAGCTGCTGCGGACAGAGCTACTTCTGGACACGGAGGGGAGGAGGAGGAGGGAGGGGAGCACTCTGGCGCTTCAGCGCCCCCACCTCTGTGGCGCCTGGGTGCACTGCACCCCGTGCACCCGCCTGGGACCGGCCCTGGGTGCGTGCCGCTACCTACGGGTGTCACCCCTCTGGCGGGTGTCACCCGGTGCGGCCCGCACCCCCCGCACCCACCTAACAACGCCACTGTGTGAATGGACTGTTCCTGACATCATCACGCCCATAGACCAGCTCTGCACGTGGGGACAGCAGGAACAGTCCACCACTGAGCGTGGGGGAGCACTGTTTTCCAGAGGATTGAAGGATCGGGTTAAGTATAGCGTTTCAGTGCACCCCCCTAGACAAAAAAAGCAGTTAAACCATCAGTCAGTGATGGGAGTAAGTCACACATGTGCAAGTCACAAGCAAGTCTCAGGTCTTAACCTTCAAGTCACAAGCAAGTCCCAAGTTACTGTGGCGAAAAGCAAGCAAGTCAAGTCGAGTCCCTGCTAGAAGTCAAGCAAGTCAAGTCATTTATTTTGGTCAAGTCACAAATTAAGTCAAAATACTGATCTATGGACTCGGGGAGAGCTTTCTTTTGTGTGTGTGTGTGGGGGGGGGGTGGCGGACGGCTTTTGCCTAGGCCAAGACACAGCACTGGTGGTGCCAAGTCATTGCAAGTCAAATAGCCCAAGTCAAAGTCAAGTCGCAAGTCATTAGTGACAAGTCAAAGTCAAGTCGAGTCATTTATTTAAGTTTGTCAAGCAAGTCGCAAGTCCTCAAACAGGTGACTTGAGTCTGACTCGAGTCAAGTCATGTGACTCGAGTCCCCCACCTCTGCCATCAAGTGTGGGAACAGCCCGCTGCATGAGAGAAAACATTTTTTTCATGGAGTTTCTTCCTTAAAGTACATGTATTAATGAACGTCAGAAAAGTAAACAGGCCCCAAGTATCAGATTAAGCTTAGAGCTCAGGAGGTTTGGGGTCAGTTTACATTTCCACTTCAGCAATGGAAATCTCTTGCCAAAAATGTACCATATTTGAGAGGATGTAAAGCATAGGTAATATAATCTTCCCTTTCCATTTTCCCTTGTGTTCCTTATCACTAAACAAGTCCATCATCTATGTCCATCAATAAACAAGTGGTGGAAAGAGAGAAAAGTACTTCCATCCGATAACATGCAACAAGAATCCTTCCCAAAATCTGCACATAAAGACTTCTAGTTATTAGCAAGAACACTTTTACTTGTCTCCAGTTTTAATAAATAATATCCATCACTAGGGATTTCTATTCATGAAGAGCCCACATACTGACCTTCGTCCTGTTGTGTCACCATTAACCCTTTCATGACTAAGCCTATTTTTGACATTTGGTCGGTACAAGGTAAAATCCGTATTTTTTGCTAGAAAATTACTTAGAGCCCCCAAACATTATATATATATATATTTTAGCAGAGAATCTAGAGAATAAAATGGTGATTGTTGCAATATTTTATATCACACGGTATTTGTGCAGCGGTGTTTTAAACGCAACTTTTTGGGGAAAGGGACATTTTCATGAATTTAAACAAAAAACAAACAGTAAAGCCCAATTTTTTTGTATAATGTGAAAGATGATGTTACGCCGAGTAAATAGATACCAAACATGTCACACTTTATAATTACACGCACTTGTGGAATGGCGACAAACTACGGTACCTAAAAATCTCCATAGGCGACGCTTTAAATTTTTTTACGGTTACCAGGTTAGAGTTACAGAGGAGGTCTAGTGCTAGAATTATTGCTCTCGCTCTGATGATCGCGGCGATACCTCACATGTGTGATTTGAACAACGTTTACATATGTGGGCGCGACTTCCGTATGCGTACGCTCGTCGGGAAGGGGATAAATTACATTGTTTATTCACATAAATAAAACCTCCTCCTGATGCCATCACAAGAGGTTATGATGTCACTTTAGGTCAGAATGCTTTGTACCTCAGGCTATGTAATGCCGCGTACACACAACCGTTTTTTCCGTAAGAATAAACTCTGACGGTTTTTCCGATGGAGTTCCACTGAAACGGACTTGCCTACACACGATGACACCAAAGTCCGATCGTTTACAACGCGATGATGTACGACGGAACTAGAAAAAGTAAGTTCAATAGCCAATAGCCAATAGCTGCCCTTGCATCGTTTTTGGTCCGTCGGAATAGCATACAGACGAACGGTTTTCCCGATAGAAATTGATTCCGTCGGAAAGATTTAAAACATGTTCTATTTCTAGGTCCGTCAGAATTTTCGAAAGTAAAAGTCCAATGAAGCCCACACACGATCAGAATATCTGATGGAATGATTCCGTCGGACCTTTTCTGCCGGAAAGTCCGGTCGTGTGTACACGGCATTACAAGAAAGTCCGGTCGTGTGTACGCGGCATTACAAGAAAGTCCGGTCGTGTGTACGCGGCATTACAAGTAACTCCACATTTTCCACTAAAGCTTCTAAGTATTTGGTTGCTAGAAAAAAACAGAGCTTATTACAGTTACTAAGGAGCGCTTAAAGCCTGGAAGACAATAACACAATGACTTTGAGCAATGGCTGAGCATTGATTGAAGGTCACAGCTACATTGTAAATTCATGTAGTGTGCACAGAGAAATGCCACAGCTGACGTATACAGAGCCATACCAGCAAAATCCAACATTAAAGTGGATATCAGCACAAAAGAAACATACAATGGGTATAGAAAAGAATAACTCCCCTTTAAAATCATCACGTTTTGTTGCTTTGCAGCCTGAAATTAAGACACACACAGTTTTTGTTTTATCCAGCTGTATTTACTAGTGTGATTTATAACATCCAAGTGAAAGATTCAGAATAACACCAACATGTCAGAAAAAGAAAAATCAAAAACAGCATCACTGAGTTGAGAAGAGGACCACCCCCTTGTGTCAGTATTTTGTTGAATCCCTTTTTGCTTTAATTACAGCTTTTAGTCTGTTGGAAATAATATGTCTCTACTAACTTTGCACATCTAGACTTTGCAACATTTGCCCACTCTTTGCAGAACTGTTAAATCTGATGGTGACCGTTTGCACCTTTAAAATCCCAATTTTCCCTTTATTGCGTGCAGTCTTTAAGTCGTTCCACAGATTTTCAATGGGGTTTAAGTCTGGGCTCTGACTAGGCCATGCAAGGACATTCACTTTTTTCACCTTCAACCACTGTGTGGTCATTTTTGCTGCGTGCTTTGGGTCATTGTCATGTTGGAAGGTAAACCTTCTTCCCATTGACAACATTGTGGCAGAGGGCAGCTGATTTTTCTCAAGAATCTGATGATATTTTGCCCCATCCATTTTTCCTTCTATCGAACTGTATTGGATGTCTGCCAGACATATGGTTTGGTGTTGAGGCCAAATAATTCAATTTTAGTCTTATCTGATCACCTTGAACGCACCTCAGATTCTGAGGCCACATAGAAAATCGGAGTTATGGTCAGATGAGACTAAAATGTAATTATTTGGCCACTGTGTTTTTACACCTATTCAGTTGTATTTTTAACAGACCCAGGGGCGTGCCGCCAATAAGGCAAAGTGAGGTAAGCGCCTCAGACAGAACTCGAGGAGGGTGGGGGGGGGTTTGCACTGAGGCCAGGAGTGTATTTACCGGACACTCCATCCCACCCTCACTACAGCTCAGTAGCTTTGCTCTGTATCCACAGGGCAGAGTT
This sequence comes from Aquarana catesbeiana, assembly GCF_042186555.1. NCBI lineage: Eukaryota > Metazoa > Chordata > Amphibia > Anura > Ranidae > Aquarana > Aquarana catesbeiana. The sequence goes on from NC_133334.1 coordinate 233,850,214, forward strand.
GCTGAGCTTGTTTGTGTAGTGCCCTGCTCCTGTGGACCAGGCGCTCGTATGTAAATTTAGTGGGTATCTGTTCTGTATATAGTTCAGATTCAATGTTATGGCTAAATTAGCCTCTGTTCCAGCATTGGCTGTGTTGCGTGCAGTTCCACACTGTCGCCTGTAGGTGTCGTTGTCACCACAGGCCAGTGATGGAAGGGCAACAGGCTGGGGTGTATTGAGTGTCCTTCTTTCCCAGAATCAGCCCAGTGGGAGTGGTTCACCGCTGTGCATTCTGGGAAAGGATACTTAAGGGGCAGATGCCACATTTTTCACTCTCTCACCTCCTGGCCCTCCTGGCCTAAGGTATGTGACAACTACTTTTCTGTCTCGGGGCCCTGCTGGCCCGAGGCTATGTGATCGCAAATAGGCCCAGAAGCTATCTGGGGCCTACTGGTTCAGAGGTGGTCCTGTGCTGTCTGTCCTGCGGGAAGAAGCCTAGCAATTGAAAGATCTGGGGGAGGACTCATTTTGGAGAGGACCGAGCAAAAGGCTGGTATTTCAAGAGGAGCCTGGTGACCCAATTGGAGGATGCATCCTAACCAAATCTACCTCACAGTACTGCCAGATGGCTTCAAGGAATTATTGGTACTGTGTTGCTGTGTTCATTACCGTTACTGAATCCTGTGACAGAGGATCGTTCAACTAATACTAAATCCTGTGGCAGAGGATTGTTCAACAATTATTGTTCCTATCAAGTCTGTGGCAGAGACATTTGTTCGTGCATTGAGAGAGGCCTGTCCGGGTGAGCAAGATCCGTTGACTGAAGGTGTACATGTCTACGGGATCTAAAAGTTCCTCAGTGATCTGCACAAGCAGGGGCGTTGCTAGGTCTACAAAAGATCCGGGGCTAGAGCCCATAGCAGTGAAGTAAAGAAAGTCATACGCTTGGGTGGGCATACACGTGTAGAGAATATACGTGTGTGTATATATATATATATATATATATATATATATATATATATATATATATATATAGGCCTGGATGGGGGCGGGAACTACTGAAGTTAACTTTTCACATTAACAGGCTGGTAATTGGTTACTAGGATTGCAACCAATCACCTGCTGTTTAATAAAAAAAGTTAACTCCTGCGGTTCCCGCCCCCATTCAGCCCTATGATAATGTCTGCGGGGTGCAGTGCCGACCCCTGCCCTAGAGACTCGGGGCTATGGGCCCCAGATTCGGGGCTATAGCCTCAATAGCCACCCCCTAGCAACGCCTCTGTGCACAAGGTATCTGACCTTTCCCTTAAACCCTCCATCCCTCTACTGCTCAAGTTGTTCAATAAAAAAGCATTGGAAAAAAAGAACTAAATGACTTGTGCATATGTAGGTGGGCGCGAGGCCCAGTACAGACTCTAAGTTTCTAGTGTGGTGAACTGTGAGTAAGGGGTAATGGCAAAGACCCAAAATAATAACCAGCAGCTCCTTCAGGGGTTAGTGCTACATTGCTAGGACACTAGTGGCTTGGCCACACAGTTTCATTGGTTGTTTTTGTGTAGGCGGCCACCAATGATTGTGTATGGTCCAACTACATGCACCCTAGCAACCAATGATCCCATGTGGCCCAGTTTCCAGCATCCTAGCAACCAATGATGCATGGCTGCACAAGGTTCATGGTTGCTAGAATGCTGGCAGCTGGGCCACAGTATCATTGGTTGCTGTGCCAGCATCCTAGCAATTAAGTGTTCCCACTTAGAGAAGGGGTGGCATCCTGAGTGTCCATGGGACACAGTATAGCAGAGTTCATACCAGCCTTTGAATACTTTTCTGGGGTGGGTTGCATCTCTTCTGGATAACTTCCTGATTGGGCACGAGATGGCCAGGTCGCATTCTATCCCCTCTCAACAGATGCTGTCAGTCCAGTAGGAATCTGGTCCTTCTTGTTGTTGGAAACTGTGAGTGTACCCGGTTGGGTGGCTCTCCTACTGGGCTTGTTGAGAACTGTTGTTGCATTACTTCAATACAAGATTAATATTGCAGCTGACTGTGTGAGTTATTGCAGTAACTGGCAACACACCAGTGATGCTGTACAAATGACAAATGTTTTTTCATCCATTGTGGTACATTGGCAGCCCATTCTAAATGCGTAGGTTATATTATCACACACAACACTGGAAATATCACATGTGCCGTAGCGCAATGCAATTAGGTGGAAAAGTGTGAAGGAGCCCTAAATAAAATCTGTGAGTCAAACAGAAATACTAAACTAGTAGCTGACTTGAAAAGCTGATTCATACCTTTCACCTTCATCATTCAGGGCCTCCTAGAGCATCAATCTTCAATTCCTGATACTGGAGAATAATCATGATCCGTGCCTGTAGCCCGCGATGCAATGCCCAGGGCCTGAGTGACCTATCAGCTGGCCCAGAATTTATCACATTATTATTATTATTATACAGGATTTATATAGTGCCAACAGTTTGCGCAGAGCTTTACAACATGAGGGCAGACAGTACAGTTACAATATAATTCAATACAAGAGGAATTAGAGGGCCCTGCTCGTTAGAGCTTACAATCTAGAAGAGAAGGTCAAGTGAAACAAAAGGTAATAACTGTGATTGATGAGCTCATGGAGAAAATGAAAATACAATTGTTAGGTGTGGGCAGGATAGGCTTCTCTGAAGAGGAGGGTTTTCCGGGTATCGTCTAAAAGCTAATAGAGTAGGAGATAATCAGACAGATTGGGGTAAGGAGTTCCATAGGATTGGAGAGGCTCTGGAAAAGTCCTGGAGGCGAGCATGGGCGGAGGTGACGAGGGAGCTAGAGAGCAGGAGGTCTTGAGAAGAATGAAGAGAACGATCACATATAATCACATATAAGTATTAGTGCATATTTATGAATACATTAATACAGGGGTCTTCAAACTTCAAACAGAGGGCCCTCCAGCTGTTCAGGAACTACAATTCCCATCATGCCTAGTCATGTCTGTGAATATCAGTGTTTTACAATGCTTCATGGGATGTGTAGTTCCGTAACAGCTGGAGGGCCGTAGTTTGAGGATCCCTGCATTACTACCTCGGATTGCGAGTAACGTGGTTTACAAGCGTTTCGCAATACGAGCTATTATTTTTTTTAAATCCTGACTCGGTTTGCGAGCGCTGTCTTGCAAAACGAGCAGGATTCAAGCCTCTGGGGTGTGCAGTACCACATTTGGCCAGAGGTGCAGGGCGCCGGTGACACTCGGAGCCACTCGGAAACACTCCATTCCCGAGTGTCTCCGAGCCTTTCTCCTAGTGCATACAAGAGGCTCAGAGTGCTCTCCGAGTGTTTCCGAATGTCTCTGGCGCCCCCCCCCCACCTCTGGCTACATGTGGTACTGCATACACTAGCAGTGCCACTGGAACGGGTTATCTGAGTTTACATTATTTCCTATGGGGAAACTCGCTTTGATATGCAAGTACTTTGGATTACAAGCATTCTTCTGAAACAAATTATGCTCGTAATCCAAGGTACCACTATAGATGACTGAAACCTTCAAAGTCAGCAGTTTCATAGCCATTTAGGGAAGACTATAGGTGGTAGTTTCAATAAGGTGGACCTTCTCTCACTAAAAATCACATCCTCATTCAGCTACTTAGGCTACAGGTGTTACTTACCTGTAATGTAATCCCAATTCCTGGTTTTCTTAGATACTGGTTTCATAGCCAAGGCCCCACAGATGGTCCTGGGAAGGCTATGTCTTTAGTGCCTTCCAGGGAGATTTATTTCCTAAACTGCAAGATCTCATGAGATCCTGGAGAAAAAAAATGCTTTTTTTTTTAAAGATGATTGTAACCTTGTGTGGCGCATGCATGAGATGAAACGCATGATGTCATACGCTTTGTTGAAAGAAAAAAGCCTTTCTCCTCACAATCTCGTGAAATCTCCTCAGATTCCAGGGGAAATTTTTTTTCCAGCATATGAGTCTAATGGTAGCTATACACGCTTTAATAAATAATTATTTTCTTTTCTGATAGATTTTTTTCCAATAGGAATAATCAATCTAGTTGACAACCCATTTGATCAATATGACACACACAGGGAAGTGGACTTTCCTTGATAGTGAAGATATGATCTAAAATTATTGATCGCATCTCTGTTTCCACCATGTAATCTCATAATCTGCTTGATCTAAATCTGATCATGTTCATAAACAAACTGTACATAAATAATTACTTTCCCACCCTAAAAATGAAGCTGCAAGCCCGAAGTGTTTATATGTGTATATGTACAGTATCTCACAAAAGTAAGTACACCCCTCACATTTTTGTAAATATTTTATTATATCTTTTCATGTGACAACACTGAAGAAATGACACTTTGCTACAATGTAAAGTAGTGAGTGTACAGCTTGTATAACAGTGTAAATTTGCTGTCTCCTCAAAATAACTCAACACACAGCCATTAATGTCTAAACCGCTGGCAACAAAAGTGAGTAATTGGGCCCAAAGTGTCAATATTTTGTGTGGCCACCATTTTTTTTCTAGCACTGTCTTAACCCTCTTGGGCATGGAGTTCAACAGAGCTTCACAGGTTGACACTGGAGTCCTCTTCCACTCCTCCATGGTGACATCACAGAGCTGGGATATTTTTTTATAACCTAACCCTGCTTTAAACTTCTCCACAACTTTATCCCTGACCTTTCTGATGTGTTCCTTGGCCTTCATGATGCTGTTTGTTCACTAAGGTTCTCTAACAAACCCCTGAGGGCTTCACAAAACAGCTGTATTTATACTGAGTATAAATTACACACAGGTGGACTCTATTTACTAATTAGGTCACTTCACTGAAGGCAATTGGTTCCAATAGATTTTAGTTAGGGGTAAGCATTTATCATTTTCCTTCCACTTCACAATTATGTGCCACTTTGTGTTGGTCCATCACAGGCATGTCCAAAGTCCGGCCCGCTGGCCAATTGCGTCCTGCTTTTCGGTTTAATACGGCCCCCTGGTAATTAGGACATATATATCTTTTGTGGCGCCCCTAGGGCCACAAAAGATATATACCGTATTTATCGGCCCTGCCTCGGAGGGGACAGGGAGGGGGCGGGATGAGTACTGTCAGATTACATACAGGAGAATCTCCTGTTTACTTGGTGTCGTCTGTAATAGGAAGTCCCGTCTCCTGGGCTGCCATTGAACAACTGTTCTGTCTATCATAGGAGGCGGGACTTTGTATTAAAGAGGCCGTCAAGTAAACAGGAGATTCTCCTGTATGTATGTAATCTGTCAGCGCTCGTCCCGCCCCCTCCCTGTCCCTTCCGAGGCTGCAGATGGGCATCGATCAGGCTGCACTGATGGCAATGGTAAGGCTGCATTCATGGCAATGGTAAGGCTGCATTGATTGCAATAGTAATGACGTGTACACACGGGCGGACTTTTCGGCAGCAAAGGTACGACGGTCTTTCCGCTGGACTTTCGACGGACTTTCGGCAGACTTTCTAACAAATGGACTTGCCTACACGTGATCACACCAAAGTCCAACGGATTCCTATGTGATGATGTACGACTGGACTAAAATAACCCCTTCCCGCCGACCGAACGCACATATGCGTACTCGGCTTTCCGGGGTTATACCGGGATGATGCCCGCAGCTGCAGGCATCATCCCGGTACCGTTGTTTTCAGCGGGCGATCGGCTACCCGAGTATAACAACCGATGCGGCTAAAAGCCGCTCGGCTGTTATACCGGAGGAGCGGGAGGGGACATCCCCCCCCTCCCGCCGTCTCCCGCCGCTGTTACCGGGCCTCCCGTGCGATCGGGAGGCCCGGTGTCCAATCGGGAATCTCCGGCGGCTGGGGGCGGGCTGGAACAAAGCTGTGAGCGGCTTCGTTCCAGCCTTCTAATTGTAAACGTGGAAGCGACGTCATGACGTCACTTCCCGTTTACTCGGCTGCCAATGGCGCCGAATTTAAAAAAGTACACAGTATTCAGAATCGCCGTTTTTAGACCCCCCCATCCCTCCATAAAGAGTACCTGTCACCACCTATTACTGTCACAAGGGATGTTTACATTGCTTGTGACAGCAATAAAAGTAAAAAAAAAAAAAAAAAAGTTTAAACCCAATTTATAAAAGTACAAAAATAAATAAAATAAATAAATAAATAAAAAAAAAATTTTTAAAGCGCCCCCGTCCCCGCGAGCTCGCGCAGCGAAGAAAACGCATACAGAAGTCGCGCCCGCATATGTAAACGGTGTTCAAACCACACATGTGAGGTATCGCCGCGATCGTCAGAGCGAGAGCAATAATTCTAGCCCTAGACCTCCTCTGTAGCTCAAACCTGGTAACCGTAAAAAATTTTTAAAGCGTCGCCTATGGAAATTCATAGGTACCGTAGTTCGTCGCCATTCCACGAGTGCGTGCAATTATAAAGGGTGACATGTTTGGTATCTATTTACTCGGCGTAACATCATCTTTCACATTATACAAAAAAATTGGGGTAACTTTACTGTTTGGATTTTTTAAAATTCATGAAAGTGTCACTTTTCCAAAAATTTGCGTTTAAAACACCGCTGCACAAATACCGTGTGATAAAAAATATTGCAACAATCGCCATTTTATTCTCTAGACTCTCTTCTAAAAAAATATATATAATGTTTGGGGGTTCTAAGTAATTTTCTAGCAAAAAATACGGATTTTAACTTGTAAACACCAAATTTCAAAAATAGGCTTAGTCATGAAAGGGATAAGGAAGTTGATAGCCAGTAGCCAATAGCTGCCTTAGTTTTTGTCCGTCAGACTAGCATACAGACGAGCAGATTTTTCGTCCGGACTCGAGTCCGTCGGAAAAATTTGAAACATGTTCCAAATCTAAATTCCGTCAGATTTTCGACAGAAAAAGTCCACTGAAGGTCCAATGAAGCCCACACACGGTCGGATTGTCCGTCGGACTCGGTCCGTCGGACCAGTCTGGTCGAAAAAAAGTCCGCTCGTGTGTACGCGGCATAAGGCTGCATTTCTGAAACTTTCCTTTTAAATTGAAGGTGCGTTTAATACACCGATAAATACGGTATATCCAAATAACACGCCCAAGGTCATCCTTAGTCCCGAGTGGCGCTCTGGGATTAATTTTCATTGGGAGCCACAAAAGATATATATATATATCTTTTGTGGCCCCCAATGAAAATGAATCCCAGAATATATATATAGTGCTCAGACGAACACACTTAGTCCGAATTTTAATGGTTCAAAGAATGTCAGGCAAAATAGTTGGACCCTCGCACATGCTCACTTCCTCAAATCTGGCCCTCTTTGAAAAAAGTCTGGACACACCTGGTCTATCACATAAAATCCCAATCAAATACATTTACAATATTGGTTGTAACATGACTAAATGTGGAAAATGTTAAGGAGTGTTATTACATTTTCAAGGCACTGTATGTGTATACAGTCATGGGGGTAGCATTAGGGGTCACAGTGGTCGCAATTGCGACCCTGCCCCTAGCTGCAGGGGGCCCATGTGACTCCATGGATTAGCACGCTGCATTCCCCCCCCCCCTCACAAAATCCAAGAGACGGAGTCCAGCTTCAATCCGCTTTGTATTCTACAGCCAAGCTCTGCTCTCCAGTACGCCACTTTGCCTTCTCCACAGATAGTCCACACTTCTAGACTCTCATTGGCTGGGGAGAAGCTGTGCTGTGACCCACGAGCACAGTTTCCTGAATAAAATGGAGGATGGGGTGAGAACAGCCAGGGACAGGAAGTGTATGTGACACTGTCTGCTGTGTGCTGAAACTGCAGGGAATGTGAACTGAGCTGCCCAGGCTGTCACACAGAGCTCAGCGAGGCAGGTCTGATGTCTGTCAATGAGGTAAGACACTGCTCAGGTTACTTAGTGTGACATATAGGACATTCTCTGTACCCCCCACCCTGGGATGACAGCTGAGAATAGACACACTGCCCCCACAACACCTGCACACACTGATATGAAAATTACAAAAAAATCCCCCTCTGAGGAGCCCCAAGGGGCTGCAGGCCCCAGGGGCCCAAGATTTTATATTGTAAGTTAGTGCAGCACCAGTAGAGGGGGCTGGGCAGAGGAATCTGGCATTACCAGCAGGGGGCATGTCAATACTAGGATGGTGGGGGGAGGGGGTGGGGCAGGTGTCATTATCAGGATGGCGGGCCGGTCATGTGTATACCAGGAGGAGAGCACCTATCATTGCCTGGAGGTGGAGGGCACCTATCATTACCTAGAGATGGGGGCATCTGTCATTACTTGGAGGGGGCCTTAGATGTGCCTTCCCTGTCCATAAATGTCTGGAAAAGCAACTGTTGCTCCTGAAAAAAAATATATATCCATGGGTCGGCGTCTGAACTGCACATGTGCAGTTTCAAAGGAGGCTAAATGGTGCTTGGGTTCAGGGTGGGCTCAAGGCAGGCTGGGGAGGGCGCAGTCACGTCATGGTTCTTGTCGCCTTTTCCGTAATGCAAGTCTGAATGCATGGAGTGGAGCGGGAGTAAATACATAAACATAAGAGGGGAACACTGATATAAAGCTTCCCCCTAAATTCAGTAACCCCCCTTTACTTTAGTGTATTCACTCTGCGGAAGGTGGTCTGTAGCCCCCCCCACAACAGAGTGCCCCGCGTTCCTCCTTGAATCATAGTCATAGTTAGAGTTCCCCTTTACATCAGACTCCACAGAGTTCTACTTTACATCATAGTCCACAGAGTTTTTACATCAGGGTCCGCAGAGTACCCCCTTGCACTTTAAATGTAAAGGGGAATCCTGATGTAAGGGACAACTCTGTGGACTCTGATGTAAAGGTGAACTCTGTGGGCTCTGATGTAAGGGGGAACTCTGTGAACTCATTAGCCATCTGGAGTATCCTGGCATGTGGTGGCAGTATCTTGGTGACGGGTGGTGGTGGTGGTGGTGGGGGGGGGGCAGGTGAACTTTTGCATCGGCGCCCACAAGATTTAAGCTATGCCTCTGCATACAGTACAAATACACTGTGACAGAGCTAGTTCCTGTCCCTGTGGGAGTGCAGGCAGAGGGCACACAGGATTCTCAAGGTTACAGTTTGAGGGACTCTGGACTGTTGTTTCTGAGTGGAGAAGACTTGCTCACTGTTCTTTGGGTTTGGTAATCCTGGATCAGAGACTGGCTGAGACAAAGTCTTCAAACCTGTGGCTAGGTCTTACAGGAGACCTGCAGGCTGTCTGTGTGCACAGTCCTTATAAGCTAGCCCATTTCAGTAGTTCAGTGCTTCAGCCAGGAGACAGGTGTTCTCCACCCAGGAGACAGGAGGTCTCGGCAGAGAAGTCAGATGGGCTCCTATTAAAGCCACGTACACACGAGTGGAATGTCCGACAGAAAAAGTCAGACGGAAGCTTTTCATAGTCTATTCCGATCATGTGTAGGCCTCATCTGACTTTTTTTTTTCAAAAATTCTGACAGACCTAGAAATGGAACATGTTTTAAATATTTCTGACGGAACCGATTCCTAACGGGAAAACTGATAGTCTGTATGCTGTTCAGACGGACCAAAAACGACACATGCTCTGAAGCAAGTACGAGACGGAAGCTATTGGCTACTGGCTATTGCACTTCCTTTTTCTAGTCCCGTCGTAAGTGTTGTACGTCACCGCGTTCTTGACGGTCGGACTTTGGTCGGACTTTGGGTTGACCGTGTGTAGCCAAGACCGTTTAAATGGAATTCCGTCGGAGAAACCTTTGCCGACGGCAAAACCGGTCGCGTGTACGCGGCATTAGAGTTCAGAGCATGGGTCTTTTGCAACATGGAGCTACGAGTAAGAGAATCAAGGAATTGAGAGAGACGCAAAGCCTGGGTTCCGTGAGATGTGATATCTCAAAGCATGTAGAGCCAAATGGGTATTTTTGTTTGTTGGAAAGTTAAAGGAGACTGCATGGTGAGTCTGGGCAGAGATCAATTCAAAGATGATGAAGTCTTGTTAGCCAGGGGACTGGCTAGTTCTGTTGGACTGATGCAACACTGATAAACCCCTGCATAGGCAACTGTTTATTTCCATTGAACTTTTCCTTTGTCTTCAATAAAATTGGGCTTCTATGCCCTAAAATAAAGTTCCTGACTAGTGTGGACTTACTGGAAAACCGTTCTACAGCGTTTGAGTTTGGTTGCTCATATCCTAACACCTGTTCTTGAACAAAGTATCCCAGTGCTGCCTACTGATACATAATGTTTGATAATATTCCACCCTGGCTGACTGATTCATATTGATCCAATGTCTTGAAACTGAGTCTAATTCAATTAGTAAGGAAGTTATGGCTCGATTGTTTGCAGATTTAATTGCTTTGACTTGAAGCCTGTGTGGCCACCATAAGGTGTTAAGCCTGGTACACACTATCTGAATATCAGCTGGTATCGGCGGGTTCAACAAACTGTCAGACATTCGGCAGCCTGTCAGACAGAAGCTGGCCTAACGTCCGGCTTCTGTCGACCAGACATGCAAGCAGCCAAACAGCAGCTAATCAGTGCTGACAGCCAATGACTACAAGCGCTGACCGGCATTTTCTGGTGAGGAGCGGCCCCCATGCCAGAACACAATAGCTCAGCGGGGAAATTGCTGTTAGTACAGCGAGCGCCTCCGTTTTTTTTTTTAAGTTCAGCCTAAAAAACTCACTGCATGTACCAGTCTTTATGACGAATGCATGAAATGAGATGAAAATACCATCATGGATCGGCAAGGAAGAATCCGGCCACCAATGACCTCTACAAGGCAAGATGGCAGAACGGGTTTGGAGCAAGAAGAAAAGAGGCACATTACCATGTGGCAATGTGGAGATAAAGTGGACAAGACAATACCACTTAGGCTGAGTTCACACTGGCATCAAGAGCAGGCGTTTGAGAGGCAGTAAAAAGGCCCCTCAAATGCCTATGCACAAGATACAATAGACAGCACATAGTGCTGTTCACACTAAGCGTTAATTGAAGCCTCATGTCGAGTCAGGAGGCATTTGAAGCTTTTCAACGCCTCCCATTCAAGTCTATGGTAATGCCTCGCAAATGCTCTGGCAGGCAGTTGCGAAGCGTTTGCGGGGCGTTAAGATTCGTTCATTTACTGTAATAGAATAGGCATTTGTGGAGCAGTTTTAATGCTTGTCAAACACTTCAAAACTGCCCATAGGGCGTTTGAGGAACATTTTTAACGCCTCATTAATGCTTTTAAAATGCCTGTCTAATGCCCATACTAAAGCTCATTGACGCCTGTCTGATGCCCACACTAACGCCATGCAAACGCTATAGGAGCGTTTGTTGCATGTTAGAAATTTAGGCAAATGTGAACAAGCCCTAATGTGTTTATTTTGGAACAACTAGTTGAGTAATGATGGCAGATTAAGTAAAGGAGGGCCAACTAACTTATACTGTATTTTTTTTTATTTTCCTTACAGATAACTTTTAAATGCCTTTTTATAAGGGCTTATTTTCAGTGACAATGCGGGGAAATACAGTTCTGGCACCTCCAGCACTGAATATATTTTATGGCAAGGAGTGCTGGGGCGTGCTGGAGAGTCTAGTAATGCTGCCTGCTGGGAGATCTATTGTCGCTGGTAGGGATCTATTTCTGTGTGTGGGACTATTGTTGCTGGCAGGGGGTCTTATGTTGCTGGGGGGGTCTTATGTTGCTGGGAGTTATCTATCATTGAGGGAGAGGTCTATTGCTGCTGGCTGCTGGGAGATTTGTTGTTGCTGCTGGGGGGTTTATTGTTGATGGGGTGGTATTTTGTTGCTGGGGTCCATTGCTGCTGGGGGTCTATTGTTGCTAGGGGGGTGGGGTCTCTCAAATTCTATACAAACTACTTAGTATCACAAAATGATACGGGACGGTACAGGGAGGTGGGTAGGGGGTGGAACCAAGAGACGGTGCTCAGGGGTGGGTAGGGGGTGGAACCAAGAGACGGTGCTCAGAGGTGGGTAGGGGGCAGAAATGAAGAATGGCTCAGAAGGGAGGAGTTCCTGCACCTATTCTCTGGGGGAAAAAAAGCCCTGCTTTTTACAACTAGTACACTATTAGTCAGAAATCTTAAATGCTTAATGAATGTGACAAAAGAAAAGAACAACAATGTAGATTACGTTTTTAGTGTCTGACAATGGTCTAAAACAAGCAAAATTAACTCTATGGCTCCCAGTTTGGTAAAGCCCCAAAGCTGCTCCTTCTAAAATATTCACATATATTAATTTATACCATTAATATGGGCTACATGTTTGTCATTTTATTAGGGACCACTGTGTGACAATTCGCTGGTTTCTCGGCTGCTTTCCTGGGCTGGGACATTTTTCCTGCCTCAGGCCTGGGGGGGGGGGACCTTTGTTGGAGGTCTATACCTCCTCTTTTGTGCCATGCCAATTTTATAGCTTACATGTAGGTATTCAGGTTTCTTCTTTTTTTTTTTTTGAACCATTGACTAGTATATTATTTTTATTTATAGATATCTCTTGTACCATACTCCTGATGAGTGAGCAAGCCCCACGAAACGTGTCAAGTTTTATTAGATGTCAAGAGATCTTTGGCTTTCATATTTTATGCTTATCATGTTAATATGTATGCATATATCCATGTACCTGTACTAGATGACCCTTACTGATATGCCTCTTAGATGTCAGCCTTTTTTCAACTTTACCCTTTTGATATTGCATCATGGATGACTATGTCTTGTTTTTATTCTGTTCAATAAACATTATCAATTTTATTTTTATTCATTCATAAATGTATTTTTTATGACACGTCTCATTCAAAGTCCCATTGATCACTATTTTTCTTGTATGCAACATAACAGGGATGAAGACGTGTCATGGTGGTTGTGTCAGGTCACAATTTTTCCTGTCTTTCCATACAAACTGCTTAGTAGCACAAAATGATACTTATTCTCTAAAAGGGGTGGTACAGGGAGGTGGGTAGGGGGTGGACCCAAGAAACGGTGCTCAGAGGTGGGTAGGGGGTGGAACCAAGAGACGGTGCTCAGAGGTGGGAAGGGGGTGGAACCAAGAGACGGTGCTCAGAGGTGGGTAGGGGGTGGAACCAAGAGACGGTGCCCAGAGGTGGTTAGGGGTTGGAACCAAGAGACGGTGCTCAGTGGTGGGTAGGGGGTGGAACCAAGAGACAGTTTTCAGAGGTGGGTAGGGGGGTGGAACCAAGAGAGGTGCTCAGGGGTGGGTAGGGGGTGGAACCAAGAGATGGTGCTCAGAGGTGGGTAGGGGGTGGAACCAAGAGACGGTTTTCAGAGGTGGGTAGGGGGGTGGAACCAAGGGATGGTGCTCAGGGGTGGGTAGGGGGTGAAACCAAGAGACGGTGCTCAGAGGTGTGTAGGGGGTTTAACCAAGAGACGGTGCTCAGAGGTGGGTAGGGAGTGGAACCAAGAGATGGTGCTCAGAGGTAGGTAGGGGATGGAACCAAGAGACGGTTTTCAGAGGTGGGTAGGGGGTGGAACCAAGAGACGGTTTTCAGAGGTGGGTAGGGGGCAGAAACGAAGGATGACTCAGAAGGGAGGAGTTCCTGTACCTATTCGCTGAGAAAAAAAGCCCTATTAGTCAGACATCTTAAATGCTTAATGAATGTGACAAATATAAGAAGCTGCAAAAAATATATATATTTTTCAAAGTGTCAAGCTTGTAAATAACAAAAGAAAAGAACAATGTAGATTACGTTTTTAGTGTCTGTCAATGGTCTAAAGCAAGCAATACATTAACTCTATGGCTCCCAGTTTGGAAAAAGCCCCAAAGCTGCTCCTTCTAAAATATGAAACACAATTGCAAGCAATAAGCAGACAAGAATTTAATATCTATAACAAATGACTGCTTTGTCTCCATGACTCAGTGCCCTCAGGTATAATCAATTTATATTGCATTATCTCATCCCTCATGTTTTCTACAGTATCATGGTTTTCAGATTTTTCTAATGCTTAATCACAACAGGGTCTTGTTTATACAAAGTATCTGCAAAGAAGATTGAAGCCATAAATCCATGGAAAACTCTTCTATTCCATATGTCATTTTTTTACTGTTAGAACAAACCGTGTTTTCCCACATGGGGCAATGCAACAGATTTGCTTTAATGCAGCCCTCCCCAGCAGCTACTTACCTTTTGGTGGCAAAGCATTCTCTGAATGGCGCCCATACTGAGTAAGTGACCTCCTGTGTTCAGTAAGCAGCAGTAAAGCTCAGGACTCGGAAACTAGTGGAGGTCTCAATAGTAGTAATGTCTACTACAGTGAGTTTCACCTTCAAGGGGGAATCCCACAAGTATGGTACTGTATGTGCACAGTTACATTGATCCAAGCTTGATCAATATAACTATGTAAAAAAATCCATACCTGGAATTCTATTATAAGGGTCCATGCACACTGGGGTTAAAAAAATGCTGCTTCTACAGGAGTTTTGCTTTTTGCCACTAGAAGCAGATCAGTGTTATCCTATGTGTCCTTGTACATTAGGATGTTTAGAGGCATATTTTGAGCTCAGCGTTTAGAGACAAAAAAAAAACCCCTTCTGGTTTGCCTTTTTAAGAGGAGTTTTCAGGCAGAAAAAAAAGGCTAAATGCTTGTACAAAAACACTCTGTATGAGCGTTTCTTTCTGCCAGAAGAACTGCCGTTGTTTTAAGCCCAGTGGGCATGGACCCTTAACGTTGAAATCTGGGGGAAACAAAATAATACCCTTGCATTGGGGCTTCCGCTGCACTGCAAGGGTTTACAAAGAATATGTAAACCCAACATCTTGATTTGTGCCTTCTGTACCATGTACTGGTATAAAAAAGTATCATGTTCTCTATGTATTGCTTCCTTTGTGTGAAATCGCTGGTGTTCCTGCTTTCATATAAAAAAAACTGACCACACTAGGCATAAGAGCACCTTTACATGCACATGAACTTTAATGGCATCCCAGTCTTAGTCCGTAGGGTTCAATATTGAGTTGGCTCACCTTTTGCAGCCATAACAGCTTCAACTCTTCTGGGAAGGCTGCCCACAAGGTTTAGGAGTGTGTCTATGGGAATGTTTGCCTATTTTTCCAGAAGCACGTTTGTGAGGTCAGGCACTGATGTTGGACAAGAAGACCTTTGAGATGAATTAGAGCGGAGACTGCGATACAGGCTTTCTTGTCCACATCAGTGCCTGACCTCACAAATGTGCTTCTGGAAGAATGGTCCAACATTCCCATTTCTTAAACCTTGTGGACAGCCTTCTCAGAAGAGTTGAAGCTGTTATAGCTGCAAAGGGTTGGCCAACTCAATATTGAGCCCTAAGGACTAAGACTGGGGTGCCATTAAAGTTCATGTGCGTGTAAAGGCAGGCATCCCAATACTTTTAATTTTACTTATACAGTGTCTTGAAAAAGTATTCATACCACTTGAAATTTTCTATATTTTGTCACGTTACAACCAAAAACATCAATGTATTTTGTTGGGATTTTATGTGATAGACCAGCACAAAGTGGCATATAATTGTGAAGTTGAAGGAAAATGATAAATGGTTTTCAAATTCTTTTACAAATAAATAAATGAAAAGTGTATTGTGATTTGTATTCAGCCCCCTTTACTCTGATACCCCTAACTAAATTCTAGTGGAAACAATTGCCTTCAGAAGTCACCTAATTAGTAAATAGAGTCCACCTATGTGTAATTTAATCTCAGTATAAATACAGCTGTTCTGTGAAGTCCTCAGAGGTTTGTTAGAGAACCTTAGGGAACAAGCAGCATCATGAAGGCCAAGGAACACACCAAATAGGTCAGGGATAAAGTTGTGGAGAAGTTTAAAGCAGGGTTAGGTTAAAAAAAATATCCCAAGCTTTGAACATCTCACAGAGCACTGTTCAGTCCATCATCTGAAAATGGAAAAAGTATGGCACAACTGCAAACCTACCAAGACATGGCCGTCCAGCTAAACTGACAGGCCGGGCAAGGAGAGCATTAATCAGAGAAGCAGCCAAGAGGCCCATGGCAACTCTGGAGGAGCTGTGGAGATCCACAGCTCAGGTGGGAGAATCTGTCCACAGGACAACGATTAGTCGTGTACTCCACAAATCTGGACTTTATGGAAGAGTGGCAAGAAGAAAGCCATTGTTGAAAAAATGCCATAAGAAGTTCTGTTTGCAGTTTGCGAGAAGCCATGTGGGGGACACAGCAAACATGTGGAAGAAGGTGCTCTGGTCAGATGAGACCAAAATTGAACTTTCTGGCCTAAAAGCAAAATGCTAGGTGTGGCAGAAAACTAACACTGCACATCATCCTGAACACACCATCCCCACTGTGAAACATGGTGGTGACAGCATGATGTTGTGCGGACGCTTTTCTTCAGCAGGGACAGGAAAGCTGGTCAGAGTTGATGGGAAGATGGATGGAGCCAAATACAGGGCATCTTAGAAGAAAACCTGTTGGAGTCTGCAAAAGACTTGAGACTGGGGCGGAGGTTCACCTTCCAGCAGGACAACGACCCTAAACATACAGCCAGAGCTACAATGGAATGGTTTAGATCAAAGCATATTTATGTGTAAGAATGGCCCTGTGAAAGTCCAGACCTAAATCCTCTATCAAGACCTGAAAATTGCTGTTCACAGACGCTCTCCATCCAATCTGACAGAGCTTGACAAGAATGTGCAAAAATGTCACTCTCTAGCTGTGCAAAGCTGGTAGAGACATCCCCAAAAAGACTTGCAGCTGTAATTGCAGTGAAAGGTGGTTCTACAAAGTATTGACTCAGGGGGGCTGAATACAAATGCATGCCACACTTTTCACATATTTATTTGTAAAAAATGTTGACAATTTATCATTTTCCTTCCTCTTCACAATTATGTGCCACTTTGTGTTGGTCTATCACATAAAGTCCCAATAAAATACATTTATGTTTTTTGGTTGTAACATGACAAATAGTGGAAAATTTCAAGGGGGTATGAACACTTTTTCAAGGCACTGTATATACGATATATATATACATGTTTTGCCTTTCATTTCTATTTTAAACGGAATGGGTTTTTTACAAGGTGAGGGATTACATATACTTTAAATGCACATTGATGCCAGTCTCCTCACCCCTTGTTCCCCTGGTAGCCGGCGCACACCTCTTTTTCCTGGCTTGTGGGCAGTCTCTCGACATCCCCACGTATAATGCAAGGCCTGAAAACTTCAGAGTGCATTAGAGGAGAGTCTGCAGGGAGAGAAAAATGTGAAATGACAGACCATTTCACACAGAGTTCATTCTCTACATAGAAATGCCTAGAGATTTTCAAAACCCTTCCTAAAACACCCAGAAGCCTGGTGAAGGGAAATGGTAGTTCTATATAAAAAAAATTACTGTAGAATCAGAGGTAAAGCCAGGAACCCAACGTACCTTCCTCTCCAGTCTCCACCCATACGGTAACAGCTTACACTTCAGCCTTATCAGTTAAGGAAGGAAACAGCAAGCTGTAATCCTCTCTTCTTGGCTGTACCATACATTGTTGAGGAATGTTTGTGACAGGAATTCTTTCAGAAAAGAACTGGGGTGGCCATAGGGTTGGAACCTCATCCCTTTAAAACCGAAAACACATATTAATTACCCAGTTCCTGTGGCTGATTAAGGTGCTAATTAAACTCACTTGGCGCTTTATCTGCATTAAATTAGCCTCAGAACCTGTGTAATTCATGTGTTTGGGTTTAAAGGGATGAAGTGGCAACCCTAGGTGGCCAGCTGAGCAGGAGGGAGGAAATACAGATTCATCATGTATCTTTTTCTCAGTCAGACAGCATGTGTGATAAAGATGTTCTCTGATAAGGAAAAAGTCATAGAAAAAATGTAAGGCCCCAAGCACACTGGATGCTTAGCCCTGGTGCATGGGGTTCCAGCATTTCGCCGCAGGTGGAGGCCATAGGTGTTCCATTCAGCCCCTGCCAAATTCTGCTGCTTCGGCTGGACAGAGCAGGGCACACCAGTGTTCCCCACAATGGTTGACTACAGGAACCATTAAATGCAAATTTAGGTTCTGAGAAATGGATGTTCAAAAGGCCAGGTCCCAGATAGCAAGAATAACTTGCCACAAATTTGTGGCAGTGTTGAATTTTAAGTCTTGTAAACTTACTGCACAATTTCACTGGCAAGTTGTTCACTTGTAAAACACTTGAAGCACAAGTTCTAGTTGACACTTTTGTAGAAAATTTGCATGGCAAGTCTCTAGCAAGAGCAAAGTTGCAGTGGTGAGTCTACAGCAAGAGCTCTGCAAGTCACAGTGACCCCTGTGGTGAGAGAACCAGAACTTGCAGCAGACTTGCAGAATGTTTGCAAAGAAAGTTGATCTGGTGTCATGCAATGCAGACTTGCTGCAATTAAGCAACAATCCTGTGAAGCCTGGCAAGTCTAGCAATAGCTTAGCAAGTCATTTTCAAACTTGCAGCACAATTGCTTGCTATTTGGAGTGCACCATGAAAGTTCTGCCTAATATTTTAATCATAGGAACATTGTATGAAACTCAAGCTGAGAACAACTGTGTCAGCGTTCTGAGTTTAGCCTAGCTGGAACTTCTCCTGCATCAGCAGTCCAGTGACTGATTCTACTTGTTACCTTGTTATACCAAATCTCTTTCATTATAAAAGCTTCTACAAAGACACTGGATATATGTCCCTTAGCTACCAAACAGATTTTTCCAATCTTTTCCAGTCTTGATATTGGCAAGCGAAGGTAAAAGCATAATAAAATAAAAGGTAACTTGTCAGGTCATTATCACTGTCTGTGTCACCAGCTAAAAATTAGAGAAATTAAAAAGTTTGAGTGAACTCAAGAGGCTGCATTCTCAGTGATATCACTGGTGGTCTATAGTGAATAGGTAGTTTGCATTCGTAGTGATGTCACTGGTCTATAGGAAATAGATTGTTATAGTTTGCATTCTCAGTGATGCTGCGGGTCTCAAGGGAATGGATAGGCTGAGTTCTCAGTGATGTCACTAGCCTGTAGCAAATGGATAGGCTGAATTTGCAGTGATGTCACTGGTCTATAGTGAATGGATAGGTTGCATTCTCAGTGATGTCACTGGTCTGTAGCGAATGGATAGGCTGAACTCTCAGTGATGTCATTGGTTTCTAGTGAATGAATAGGCTGCATCTCAGTAATGTCACTGGTCTCTAGAGAATGGATAGGTTGCATTATCAGTGATGTCACTGATCTATAGTGAATGGCAAGGCTGCATTCTCAGCGATGTCACTGATTTAAAGTGAATGGATAGGTTGCATTATCAGTGATGTCACTGGTCTGTAGTGAATGAATAGGCTGCATCTCAGTGATGTCACTCATCTATAGTGAATGAATAGGCTGCATCTCAGTGATGTCACTCATCTATAGTGAATCAATAGGCTTCTTCTCAGGAATGTCACTTGTCTCATGTAAATGGTATGACATTTTTATTGCAGTGGCACATACATATGTTCATGTTTTTATTGCTTGCTTGCTGGAAAATATCTTTTATATATATTAGGCTTCCTGTCAGCAGCAATCCTTGGGTAGTGGGTATTAAACTGAAAATAGTGCAGGATCTAAGTTACGCTCATTGATGGAGTGTATGCAATATGAGAACGTTCTTGGAACGATTTGGAAGTGGTTCTTGGTTTGTTGATGATGTCATAATGATGAATGCACATAAACATATTTTATTCTCCTGTCATTTTCTATTAGAGCACTGACCATGCACCACGTAGACACAAGCTCCCTATACGCCCTCATTACATTTCTCCTATACAACAATCTAAGTTATATTTTACAAACACAGCCAGCATGTAAAAGTAACTCTACATTATGTAAGTATAATATCAAGAAGCATTCTAACTCGCTTGGATGTGCCAGCAGATTGGGATTTTTACTTTTGGATGCTGATCCTCTGATGAAGTCTTTACAAAGAAAAATGTTAGTATCCCCTGATGATGTCTTACGACAAAATGCCTAGGTAGGAGGACAAAATGACATCATCACTAGATGCTTAAATCTTAAGCCGATCGGCGGCTCTTCTGACAGGGGGGGTCTGCGCTGATTGTTTATCAGCGCAGCCCCCCCCCTCAGATGACCACACTGGACCACCAGGGACGCCACTAGGACCACCAGGGAAGGGGGCAACATGTGGATGGCCAGGTATGTACCCCATGGCCATCCACATGTTCAAATTAATGCCCAATCTGTGCCAATCAGTGCCCACAAATGGGCACTGATTGGCACCAGTATGTAGTAAAAGACATCAGTGATGCCCAGCAATGCCACACATCAGTATCATTAGTGCCACCCATCAGTGACATCAGTACCCATCAGTGCCACCCATAAGTACCCATCAGTGCCACCTACAAGTGCCCATCAGTGCCGCCTATGAGTGCCCATCAGTGCCGCCTATGAGTGCCCATCAGTGCCACATACCAGTACCACCTATCAGTGCCCATCAGTGCCACCTATCAGTGCCGCCTATCAGTGCCCGTCATCAGTGCCCACAAGTGCCACCTCATCAGTGCCACCTCATTGGTGCCACCTCATCTGTGCCCATCAGTGCCGCATTATCAGTGCCCATCAGTGCCGCCTTATCAGTGCCCATCATTGAAGGAGAAAACGTACTTATTTACAAAAATTTTTAAAAGAAACACAGAAAAACTTGTTTTTTTTTCAAAATTTTCGGTCTTTTTTTATTTGTTGCGCAAGAAATAAAAATCCCAGAGGCGATCAAATACCACCAAAAGAAAGCTCTATTTGTGGGGAAAAAAATGATAAAAAAATTTGTTTGGGTACAGTGTAGCATGACCGCACAATTGTCATTCAAATTGCGACAGCGCTAAAAGCTGAAAATTGGCTTGGGCAGGAAGGTGTCTAAGTGCCTGGTATTGAAGTGGTTAATGAAAATTAACTTAAATGATTTTAGCAAATGGCTGCAATATGACAAAGAGTAAAAAATTTCAGGGGGTCTGAATACTTTCAGTCCCCACTGTATATATATATATATATATATATATATATATATATATATACATTTTTTTTTTTTTTTTAACTGTAATTTCCAAGTGCATTCAAAATTTTTGGTTTCGGCACCAACATTTTCATTTCGGTGCACCTCTCGTATCAAGGGTATAGATAGAGGATTATGTTCACAGATACCCAAAATTAATTCAAATACTTGCTTAAATAGGAATATGTCACTCTACTTTTTATGAGAATTGATTAAAGCTGACAGCTGTCAAAATAGTAGCATCCAGAATAAAGGAAATTGTCAGAATTCAATTTGCAGTTTCATTGGGCTCTGACTGCTGTTATTGATCCACTGCAATATGACAAACACATCTTAATTTTAGTGTGTTGTAGTCTTTGTTATTTGATCATTATATATAGTGCCAACATATTCTGTAGCATTTTATAAAGAACGTGGAACCATTTACATGAGCTGATTGCAGTAAAAATACTTTCCTCTATCAGGCTTGTTTGTGATGCTTTTTCACATAAAGTTTTTCACCTTGATAACTTAAGTAAACAGTATATGGATTATTATGTCAATGACTGTTGATAAGATGGTCATAAGAGAAGCAGCTGCAAATATACCTTGGGGAAAACCCAAAGCTTCAGTCCCATGAATATAAAGGTATTGATTGCTCTGCTCTGTGTTACATATCTATGGGTAATGAATGGAAGAGAATTGATGAGGTCGCCATTGCCCTTACCGCAGCCGTGTTGTGGTTTCTTTATGAGCCCTGCAGACATGCTGAATATGTCGATGACCTTGGTGAGGACAGCTTGTCATCCTATTTATGTACCTATGTGGAATTTAGCTGTATAAGCAATTGCAGGCAATGACTTCGAGGGGCTTAAATTATAAAATGATTTACTCTGCAAATAGTGAGGCTTCTGTTTAGTTCCTTTGATGATTTTAACTGTCATTTTTTATTTTAAATTCTACTGTTCCTATGAATAAAATAGGCACATACTCAAGGCTGGGATAATATTTATTTTTCTGTAAATCATTTTATTGATATTTTGAGAAGGAAGGTAATTATAGATAGGATGGTAACCCAAGACCTTAATAAACAAGCTATTTTTTCTTTCCTCCCATCCCCCATTTTCTCATGCAGGTGACAAGAACAAAGGAGCCATTCAAAGAAAGATTCTACAATAGACACATGTCATCCAAGAATATATAATAACAATATTCCAAAGGAATATGACTGGATGATAGTAAACAGTATGCAAGCTAATAATAGTCGCTAGTGACCTAATTTTGGAATTCCTTAGTGATTGTATTAATACCTAGTGAAGTCTAACTTTAACCACTTGATGGGTGGCACAGTGGTGCAGTGGGTAGCACTCTCACCTTGCAGTAAGAAGGGTTGCTGGTTTGAATCCCGACCACGACACTACCTGCCTGGAGTTTGCATGTTCTCCCTGTGTCTGCGTGGGTTTCCTCCGGGTACTCCGGTTTCCTCCCACACTCCAAAGACATGCTGGTAGGTTAATTGGATCCTGTCTAAATTGGCCCTAGTATGTATGAATGTGAGTTAGGGACCTTAGATTGTAAGCTCCTTGAGGGTATAGGGACTGATGTGAATGTATAATATATATATATATATATATATATGTAAAGCGCTGCGTAAATTGACGGCGCTATATAAGTACCTGAAATAAATAAATAAATAAATAAACCACTTCAAGCTCGGAGTGTTTCACTTCCTTCCTGCTAAGGCCATTTTTCAGTTTTTAGCGCTGTCACACTTAGAATAAATATTACTCAGTCATGCAACACAATACCCAAATTAATTATATATATACATATATATATATATATATATATATATATATATATATATATATATATATATTTTTTTTTTTTTTTTATGAAAGACAGTTTTTTTGTGGTATTTAATCACCACTATTTTTTTGCTATAAATAAACAAAAAAACAAAAACAAAGTTTTGAAAAAAAAACACAATACCCAAATTAAATATATATATATATATATATATATATATACAATTAATTTGGGTATTGTGTTTTTTTTTCAAAACTTCAAAACTTTGTTTTTCAAAAACTCTGTCTTTCATAAAAAAAATAAAAATATATATATATTTTTTATTTTATATATATATATATATATATATATATATATATATATATATATATATATATATATATATATATATATATATATATATATAATTTTTTATTTTTTTTTATGAAAGACAGAGTTTTTTTGTGGTATTCAATCACCACTGTTTTGTTTTTTTTTTGTTTTTTTTATGAAAGACAGAGTTTTTTTTTTTTGTAGTAATCAATCACCACTGTTTTTTTTTTTTTTTTGCTATAAATTAAAAAAAAACAAAAACAAAGTTTTGAAAAAAAACATGTTTTTCTTTGGTTCCTTTATAAAACTTTGCAAATAAATAATCTTTCTTCATAAATGTGGCCAAAAATTTATTTTGCTAATTTTTTTGGTGGAAAAAAACCCCAAATAGATGTATATTGTTTTAGTCTGTGTGAAAATTATAGGTTGTAATTCAAACTATAGTATATATTGTTAATACTATACAGGATTTATATAGCGCCAACAGTTTAAAGTAGAGTTCCACCCAAAAATGGAACTTCCGCTTTAAGGGAGGTGACCCCCTGACATGCCACATTTGGCATGTCATTTTTTTGGGGGGGGAGGGGAGCGTATACCCTCTTTTTACCGCGGCACCGGAAGGGAGATCATCTCTCCCCCTCCCTCTCGGCAATCATCTGGGACACGTCACAGGTCCCAGAAGATTGCCGGCCAGTCATGGCGAGAGGCGTGGCTCGCGCATGCGCAGTGGGTGCCCCGCTGTGAAGCCACAGCCGGGAGCCCACAGTTACAATGCTGGCACTGCAGAGAGGAGGGGGAGACTAGCAGGGCTTCGTTCCCCCGCATCGCTGGACCCCAGGACAGGTAAGTGTCCGATTATTAAAAGTCAGCAGCTGCAGTATTTGTAGCTGCTGACTTTTATTTTTTTTTTTTAAGCAGAACTCTGATTTAAGCAGCACTTTACAATATAAAAGGGAGACAATGCAGTTACAATACAATAAAATACAAGATGATTAAGAGGGCCCTGCTCAGAAGAGCTTACAATCTAATAGGGTGGGGCAGGTGGTACAAAAGGTTGTAACTGTGGGGAATGAGCTGATGGAAGTGGTAAAAGATTAGTTGGAGGTGTAATAGGCTTCCCTGAAGAGATGAGTTTTCAGGGATTGCCTGAAGGTAGCTAGAGTAGGAGATAGCCAGACAGGTTGAGGTAGAGAGCTCCAGAGGATGGGAGAGGCTCTGAAGAAATCCTGGAGAGGAGCATGGCAGGAGAAGACAAAGGAGCTTGAGAGTAAGGGGTCTTGAGAGGAGCGGAGAGGACGGTTTGGGTGATATTTGGAGACAAGGTTGGTGATGTAGCTCGGGGCAGAGTTGTGAATGGCTTTGTATGTTGTGGTTAGTATTTTGAATTTAATTCGCTGGGTGATTGGGAGTCAGTGTAGAGACTGGCGGAGAGGAGTGGCAGACACTGAGTGGTTGGTAAGGTGGATAAGTCTGGCAGCAGCATTCATGATAGACTGAAGAGGGGACAGACTATGGAGAGGTAGGCCAATGAGAAGGGACTTGCAATAGTCAAGAGTAGTATATATACACCATATTGCCAAAAGTGTTGGGACGCCTTCCTTTACACGCACATGAACTGTAATGGCTACCCTGTCTTAGTCTGTAGGGTTCAGTATTGAGTTGGCCCGCCCTTTGCAGCTATAACAGCTTCAACTCTTCTGGGAAGACTGTCCACAAGGTTTAGGTGTGTCTATGGGAATGTTTGACCATTCTTCCAGAAGTGCATTTGTGAGGTCAGGCACTGATGTGGATGAGAAGGCCTGGCTCGGAGTCTCCGCTCTAATTCATCCCAAAGGTGTTCTATTGGGTTGAGGTCAGGACTCTGTGCAGGCCAGTCAAGATCCCCCACCCCAAAATCGCTCATCCATGTCTTTATGGACCTTGCTTTGTGCACTGGTCCAAATCATTTGGTGGAGGGGGGATTATGGTGTGGGGTTGTTTTTCAGGGGTTGGGGTTGGCCCCTTAGTTCCAGTCCTCAGCATACCAAGACATGTTGGACAATTTCATGCTCCCAACTTTGTGAAAACAGTTTGGGGATGGCCCCTTCCTGTTCCAACATGACTGCACACCACTGCACAAAGCAAGGTCCATAAAGACATGGATGAGCTTGTGCCATTGGGTAATATTGGATGAACTGTTGTGATCGGCTCTCGAAAGCTGTGTACTAACGATCCGATTATCGTACGATCGTTTTGAAAGCGAAATTGTCGTCCGAATTTCTGATCATGTGTACAGGCCTTAAAACCCCCTATCAGGCTGTTTTTTGCTTCTTTGAAACACTGGGGAGATTTCTATTACTTACTGTCATAGAGATGCAACAGGCAATTTTTCCAAAGTGAATGGAATTACCATCTTAGAGAGTTGTCATAGGTTGAGAGAGTCAGAGAGTAAGAGCCCTTGCACACTGGGGCGGGGGCGGCGTCAGCGGTAAAACGCCGCTATTATTAACGGCGTTTTACCATCGGTATTCGGCCGCTAGCGGGGCGGTTTTACCCCCGCTAGCGGCCGAGAAAGGGTTAAATACCACCGCAAAGTGCCTCTGCAGAGGCGCTTTGCCGGCGGTATAGCCGCGCCGTCCCATTGATTTCAATGGGCAGGAGCGGTAAAGGAGTGGTATACACTCCGCTCCTTCACCGCTCCGAAGATGCTGCTGGCAGGACTTTTTTTACCGCCCTGCCAGCGCACCGCTCCAGTGTGAAAGCCCTCGGGGCTTTCACACTGGATACACAGCAGCGGCACTTTCAGGTCGGTTTGCAGGCGCTATTATTAGCGCAATAGCGCCTGCAAACCGCCCCAGTGTGCAAGGGCTCTTATGCCCTGTACACACGGTCGGATTTTCCGATGGAAAATGTCCGATCGGAGCGTGTTGTCGGAAATTCCGACCGTGTGTGGGCTCCATCGGACATTTTCCATCGGATTTTCCGACACACAAAGTTGGAGAGCAGGAGATAAAATTTTCCGACAACAAAATCCGTTGTCGGAAATTCCGATCGTGTGTACACAAATCCGACGGACAAAGTGCCACGCATGCTCAGAATAAATAAAGAGATGAAAGCTATTGGCCACTGCCCCGTTTATAGTCCCGACGTACGTGTTTTACGTCACCGCGTTTAGAACGATCGGATTTTCCGACAACTTTGTGTGACCGTGTGTATGCAAGACAAGTTTGAGCCAACATCCGTCGGAAAAAATCCTAGGATTTTGTTGTCGGAATGTCCGAACAAAGTCCGACCGTTTGTACGGGGCATTAGAATAGGTTTCCCAGTTGAAGGATTTTTCTTCAGCCCTTTTTCTGGTTTTCCCATCACTTTCTGTCTTAGTGACATGGATAACCAGGACAAATGGGTTGACTCACCCCAGCAGGGATATAGCAATAAAAACCTGATAAGTGGTCTAATGCCGCGTACACAGGAGTGGATTTTCCGTCAAAAAAATCTTGGATGGTTTTTCCGATGGAATTCCGCTGAAGCTTGGCTTGCATACACACGGTCACACAAAAGTTCTCTGAACTTTCGACCGCCAAGAACGTGGTGACGTACAATACTACGACGAGCCGAGAAAATTAAGTTCAATGCTTCCGAGCATGCGTCGAATTGTTTCCGAGCATGCGTCGGAATTGGTATAGACGATCGGTATTTCCGATCTGAACTTTTTCCAACCGCAAACTTGAGAACCTGCTCTCAATCTTTTGCTGGCTGGAATTCCGCCAGCAAAAGTCCGATGGAGCATACACACGGTCTCATTTTCCGACCAAAATCTCTCATCGGTCTTTTGCTGGCTGAATTTCCGATCGTGTGTACGCAGCATTTCACTTCCTCATTCTATATAAAACCACAAAAAAAGGTTTGCCCTCACATATACTTTCAAAAGCAGAAAGCTTGGTTTAGTCTGCACAGAGGACAGGTACACTTTTAAAGGTTTTCTTACAAAAAGAACACTTGGGACCACAGCTGTTCACAAATAAAAAGAAAAAGTAATTAACTATCTCATGCAGTGTTCAGCTAAATGTTATATTGAAATATTTTATATATTTTTGGTATAATCAATCTGAAAAAAAAACAAAAAACTGTGGAATCTGCATCCATGGCCAATCATGTGCAGGTAACCACTGCATGACTGATTACATACGAATGGCAGCGAATAGCTGTGGGCAGTTAGCCTGCCATTGCTTTAAATGTGGCTTCCCTTCCGGACCAGCCGCAGCAGTTTTACTGCAGCAGGTTGGCTCGGATGGGCAAATCGATGTTACCTTACGCCGCTTTTCCTTTTGGTCACTAGGGACACGCGCGCGCCGCCAGAGACGTGCGCGCACCCGCATCGTGTGCCCAGAGGCGAGATGACCACCAGGAACCCACGATCGCTCGTGACAGAGTGAGAACCGGGATCTGTGTGTAAGCACACAAATCCCGGTTCTTTCAGGGGAGTAGAGACAGATCGTGTGTTCATACTTAGTATGAACACACAATCTCTCTCTCCTCCTAGACAGTCCCACCCCCCCTACAGTTAGAACACAGTGAGGGAACATAGTTACCCCTTGATCGCCCCCTATTGTTACCCCCTTTCCTACAAGTGACATTTATACAGTAATCTGTGCATTTTTATAGCACTGATCACAGTATAATTGTCAATGGTCCCAAAAATGTGTCAAAAGTGTCCAATTTGTCCGCCGCAATATCGCACTCCTGATGAAAATCTCTGATCGCCGCCAATACTAGTAAAAAAATTAAAAAATAATAAAAATGCCATAAATCTATCCCCTATTTTATAGACGCTATAACTTTTATAACGTTTATTGTAATTTTTTTTTACCAAAAAGATGTAGAAGAATACATATCGGCCTAAACAGAGGAAAAAAATATATTTTTTTTAAATGTGGGATATTTATTATAGAAAAAAGTAAAAGATATTGTTTTTTTTTTTTTTTCAAAATTGTCGCTCTTCTTTTGTTTATAGCGCAAAAAATAAAAACCGCAGAGGTGATCAAACACGACCAAAAAAAAGCTCTATTTGTGGGAAAAGAGGACGTAAATTTTGTTTGGGTACAGCGTCACACAACCGCGCAATTGTCAGTTAAAGCGACTCAGTGCCGTATCGCAAAAAAATGGCCTGGTCATTCAGCGGCCAAATCTTCCGGGGCTGAAGTGGTTAAAGCTATTCGCAGAGAAGACCGCTGAGTCTCCTGCAGGTAATTGCAGTCAGCCCCATTGTCAAGTGTGAATAGGGCCATAGAGCTGGGGATCTAAAAGGTCACTATGGTGCATTTTCATTTTGAGATATGATTGCACAGATAGCATACAAATATTTTGTACGCGTTGTGTCATTTTACCTGTTTTCTGTTCAATTATTCATGACCCATATTTCATTTTACTGATGTATGTTATCCATGTAATGGTTTTCTATATATTAGGCATTCTATTCCCTGCAGAACCTATTATGAGATTACAGAATTAATCACATATACAGTATAATGTAATTGATCGGACTAAGCAGACAGATATACTAGTATTAAGGGAAAAAGAGATAAGTAAGTGCAATTGCTAGTGATTTTCAATTGTTTTTAGGCATATTATGAATTCTTCTTTGCATTTCTATCGAGTTCTATAGGAGCTGAGGAGCTCGGCGGATATAAACAATGCACACAAAAACATGCATGTCGCATATTTACAGGAGCTAACAATGAGGTTTATGGGACCAAGATACACCTGAATACATTGAAAAAAGCTCATGTTGTTTTTTGAATGTAGGTTGTTGCGCATAGGGCGACTGAGTGTAGGCATGTGCAGTTCGTTTTGTTCCGAATTAGTATTCAGACAAATTTTTCATTATTCAAAGATTCGGATATATCCGAATACCCGAATTACAATATAAACAAATTTTACCAAATGCTCCGAATAACGAAACGAAATAAGTCTGAATTTCAGAGATTCGGACTGAAATTCGAATTGAATTTTACAATGAACTCCAGTCGAATTCTAACTACACATATTGCTGAAATCAAAGAAATGTTATTAGAGTACCATTTCGAAATAATGCTGTTTTTGTTAAGCCAAAGGTGATTTAACTACTTGCGTACTGGGCACTTACACCCCCTTCCTGCCCAGGTCATTTTTCAGCTTTCAGCGCTGTCGCACTTTGAATGACAATTGTGCGGTCATGCAACACTGTACCGAAACAAAATTTTTTATAATTTTCTTCACACAAATAGAGCTTTCTTTTGGTGGTATTTAATCACTGCTGGGTTTTTTATTTTTTACTTAAAAAAAAAAAAGACCAAAACTTTTGAAAAAAAAAATTTTTTTACTTAGTTTCTGTCAGTACATTCTGTAACTAAGTAATTTTTCTCCTTCACTAATGTGCGCTGATGAGGTGGCACTGATGGGCACTGATAGGCTGAACTGGTGGGCATTGGTGAGGTGGCACTTATGGGCACTGATGAGGCAGCACTTATGGGCACCGATTAGGTCCCACTGATGAGGAGGCACTAATATGCCGCACTTATGGGCACTGATATGTGGCACTGATGAGCACTGATAGGCGGCACTGATGGGCACTGTTAGGTGGCACTGATGGGCACTAATAGGTGGCACTGGTGGGCACTGATTGCTGGCACTGGTGGGCACTGATTGCTGGCACTGGTGGGCAATGGTGGGCACTGATTGGTAACACTTTTGGCACTATATTACAATCAGGGCACTGATGATCAGTGCCCTGATTAGATGTGTAGATGTCCCCCTGCATGGAGATGCAGCTGATCGGCTCTCCTTGCCTCACACTCTGTCAGTGTGAGGCGAGGAGTGCCGATTACTGGCATCTCTGTGTTTATATGTGGCCGGCTGTGATTGGACACAGCCGATCACATGGTTAAAGAGCTGCGGACGCGGCTCTAAACAGAGATCGGGCGCGATTAGGCACGAGAGCGATCACATGGTTAAAGACCCGCGAACGCGGCTAAAGAGCCCCCTTCTTGCTGCCACCTCCTGTCCCTTTAAGAGCTTCTAACAAGCAGACACATATATCCAGCCTCATTCAAGTTGGTCTTTATCTGTGGGGTCGCATATCTATCTACTGTTGGGTTTGTGCTGAGAGTGCAGTGCATGACACAATCCTAGCACAGAGACTGAGCTGTCAACCAGAGGGCCAGTCCTTGTCACCTGTTCACTGTGATAGTCTCTGACTGGCTATCACAGTGATCCATCACTGTACAGCCTGCCCCTGTGTTGTTTTCTTCTTGAATGGAGAAAAAAACACATTGTATTACATAGAGGATACATTATGTAATACATTGTATCTTTTTCTTCTTGCTGGAAGAGAAAATTGTAAATAAAAAGTGTGTGCAAAAAAAGGAATAAAAAGAAGCAAATAAAGATAAAATAGCTAGATCAGAGTTTGATCTAGGTCAGGGTTATAGTTAGGGTCAAAGGTCATGATAAGAGTCAAAGGTCAAGGTCAGTGTATTTTAGGTAGGATTAAAAAAAAGCATTTTTTTTAATGTATTGTCATTGTCAGCATGTTTTAGGTAGGAAAAAAAAAAAAAAAGCAAAATGTACCTACTACAGGTCCTACTATGGGTACAAACATCAAATAACATACACATGCGCTATACCACTGTGATTGTCAGGAGCAGGAGAATCTATTTTTGGTTGTTCTTTGGTGGTAGGTTATGGTAATAGCAAGAAATATACTATTTAAAAAAATATATACTATTTTGTGTCAGTGATGCACAATTCCTTTTGGGACATGTAGTCCTTGAATGGATATGTACTTCAATAAAGTGAGGCCAGTGTATACTGATGCTCTCTGCCTCCTCAATCTCAGTGTACCCAGACTATGGAAACACTAACAAAAATTCTGACTAAGCAGTAAAAGAGCTTTAACCCCCTTCTTGCTGCCACCTCCTGGCCCTTTAAGAGCTTCTAAACGCCGGGAGGTGGATGCGGGGATTCGGGTCACGTGACTGCTGTCACAGCGGTCACATGGTCGGAAAGCTCCCAATTGCAAATATGCATCTCAATGTAGAAAATGCATGAAGGGAAAAAAAACGTTTGAGTTTAGAACTACTTTAACCATTTCCCGACTGCGCTATAGCCAAAAGACAGCTACAGGGCGGTTGTACAGTTCTGGCAGGGCATCCATGGACGTCCTCCCAAAACCACGCCCCCCACAAGCACGCATCCAATCACAGCTTCCCTTTACCATGTGATCAGCTGTGTCCAATCACAGCTGATCATGTGTAAACAAATATGTCAATTATCTGCATTCCTTTCTTCACGCGTTGTCATAAGAGAGGAGAGCCGGTAGCCGGCAACTGTAACGGGATATTTACACTGATAATCAGAGCATTGATCATCAGTGTCCTGATTATCAGTGCAGCCCCAACAGTGCCAATCAGTTCCTATCAGTGCTGCCTATCAGTGCCTATCAGTGCCGCCTATCAGTGCCCATCAGTGCTTCCTATCAGTGCCTATCAGTGCCGCCTATCAGTGCCCATCAGTGCAGCCTCAGCAGTGCACATCAGTGAAGAAGAAAATGTATCTATTTGCAAAATTTTATAACAGAAACTAAGAAAATCTTTTTTTTTTCAAAATATTCAATCTCCTTTTGTTTGTTTAGCAACAAATAAAAAACACAGTGGTGATTAAATACCACCAAAATAAAACTTTATCTGTCTAAAAAAAATGATACAAATTTCATATGTATACAGCATTGCATGACCGCCCGACTGTCATTCAAAGTGAGACATGCTGAAATATGAAATTTTTTTTCTCCTTCCCTTTATCTATTTGTGTATAGTTAAGACGCATAGGTCAAAATCTATACAAATTATTAGAACTATAAAATAAGAAATGTGAATTTGAAGACCTTGTATATCTATTAAAAATAGAACTGAATTGCGTTATGATATATTTTGTGATACGCATGCAATTGAATTATGTTTGTTTGGTTTTTTTTTGTATAAAAAATTGTTTAAAATAAAATATAGAATATAAAAAAAAAAAAAAAAGAAATATGAAAATTGGCCTGAGCAGGTAGGAGGTGAAAGTGCCCAGTATTGGAGTGGTAATTGTGATTTTCAACTCCCAAAGATCCCAGAATTTTAAACAATGACAAAAACATGTCAGAGTACACTAATAAAGAGGTTAAGGTTATGTAAAAAAATGACTAACACTGCAATAATAACTCATAATATGCCCTTAATAAAAATACACTTTGATTTCCCTTTAGTAAAAGGAATAGAAGGAAGGTCATTTGTATGCAGAACTCTGTGTACACAGCCATTCTTCAGCGTACCATGCCACTTTAAATTCACTTGCATTCCAACCGGGTAAGTGCAGCTGACCTAAAGCTGCAAATAGCAGTCAATGAAAAAATGTGCAACCTCAGCTGCAATCCCTACAACTGAACATGGTGTGACATAAAGCACACTGAACAACTTTCTTATTCACTTCCCCTGTATAAAGGTATTTTCATGTTACTTATTATTTTTTTAACCTGTCCTTTGGGAGTTTTAGGCGACCACTGGAATGTAAAGGATGGACAAAACACTAGCATTCACTCTTAGCAAAGCTCCATCAGTGGATACATCTGTTGGTTGGGGTGACAGATCCAACTGGGACAGGGGTTTTTGGAGGGGACTGGGGCTAGCCTTCTACCCACTGATTATGGCCCATGGAGGAGGCTGGGAATTTTGTCTGCTTCTTCCCATCACAGCATGGAAAAGGGCTCAGTTCTCCTTCTGTGATTGAGCAGATCATTCTCTAATGATGGACAACAACGTGATGAACGCTGATTAATGGATTCATTCTCTGAATAAAGACAATAAAGCTTCCCTTCTGGAGTGGATGGGAAAGTGTAATTATAATCTTGTACAGGCTAATGGTCAGAGAGAATATGGGGGCCCTCCTGCAGACTGGGTTGGAGAAGCTCCTCCACTTGAGATATACATATTTATCAAAAATATCACTCAAGAAATCTACGAAGATAAATTAATTCTACTTTTTCAGACTGCTGGAACATTGTATGAGTTTTGTCTTATGATGACTTACCTAGTGGACAGATTACACAAGTGAAAGCTGGTTAATGAGATTTTGACAGCCTTGGGTCTTCTTCCTGGGGGAACTGGTGCGCAAACTGTCTGGGTGGGCACTGTCTGGGTTGGCACTGAACTGGTACCAAACTACAGTGGTGGCTGGTACTCCATAATTCGGCAGAGGTGGGCGTCAAACCAACGGCAACGCCACCCGACCCCCTGAGACAGGCATGAATGCGGACCCCCCCCCCCCCCGTGGGAGATGGACGGATGGCCTCCTTACCTTAGGAGGCAGATGCCCTGCCTGCCCGAGTTGACTCTGATCTCCTGCGGGCAAGCCATAGTGGTGGCTGGTGGGTCGGTCCTACCCCTTGGCCAATAAGATTGCTTCTCCTTCCGGTAAATTGGGAATCACAATCCGCTTCCTGATTGGCTGGAAGGAGATTTAGTGTGAAAATAGCGAATATTCATTTGCTATTGTCACACAACTGGGTGGGCTTGGAGTGCAGTGAAGTGTGTGTCGAGCCCACCCTTTTTTGAAGCCTTTTAGAGCTTCTGGCTCTAATCATGTGCTTAACCCCCCCCCCCCCACTGGAATTCATGCATCCGGCACCCTGTATGTAGATCAGGGGTCGGGTGCATGAATATGGGGGGTGGTGCCCATGTGCCCCTAATGGACGGGCCACCACTGCTGAACTGTCAGGGTGGGCACTGACCTGAGTCACCTAGGCTTCTCTAGGTGACCAGTTGTCAGTTAGCTTACTGTTTAATTAGGATCACTGTTTATGTTAGCTGTTCATTAGATGGATTGATGATATTACTGTTTACAGTTTTCATTGTTTAGGATAATGTGATCAAGCTCTTACCTGATTTTGTGTGGTTTTTATTCTGTGTGAATTTACAATAAAGTCAGTTCCAGTTTGCATCTAAGTTAGTGTCGTCTAGTTCTTGGGTGCAATTCTGAGCTATAATACCTGGTTCCTGGTTCCAGAGTGGAGGAAGCCATATCTGGGTGTACCCAGGGTGCCAAATAGTCCGTCATTGTTGGAATTTAGCTAATTACTTGTTTTTACCCAACATAAGAGCAGAGCCAGGGCTTTATGTTATACAGAATAACATACTTGTGCTTGGGATTCAGGTATGCATGCTTACCCTTCAGGGGCTACTGGAAAGTTGGGTCCCTCCTAGCCTTACTCTAGGTGCACTGAATTGCTGTTGCCCCAAATATTTACTGACCCATCAGCAGTGACTGGCATCCACTTCATCAAACTTTTAATGCAGGTTTTTATCTGTTTAATGTCCATGGGAGAGAGGGTTAGGGATTACAGAATACCCAAAAATAGCAACATAGTACTACCTCAGCTCAAAAGAACTTTGGTAATGCCTCTGAAAGGCTAGCAGTGTGCCTTTAAGTCAAGAATGTTGATCTTTAATTGTGTGCATTTGAAGTTTAGACCAGCAATTAACTGCACAATCTTTTTCTGAAGGTGCTCCCCTTTAACAACCACCTTCCTGTCTTCCAGACAGGCCCTAGCATAGGACCATTTCCAATCCTTGGGATTTGGCTCTGGAACAATATCCTTTGCAGGTAGCAGGTTTAAGAGGCAAAAGGACCTCTTCTTCAGTTACCCTTGCCAGGCAGCATGCCTGAAAGACAAAGGACCAGCAAACACTACATCCTCTTTAGGCAAAGCCTGGGAGGTTAAGGACAATCCAACACTACGTTCTCTTCAGGCAAAGTGACAGCTAACACTACTTCCTCTTTAGGCAAATCCTAGGAGGCTAAGGGCTCTTCTAGAAGGGCTCCCCGGATATTTATCTCCTTTCTCAACCCACATCAATGGCAATAAACCTCCTAGTGGTTAGCTGGGATGAAATAAATATTCATTACCCGTAAAATTGCATCTTCTTGCTCTATCTACTGGAAAACACTTCCCAGAATCAAGCAGAAGTAAACAATCTTTTAGGTTTAGGGGAACCCAATAAACTCAAGAAGGTAAACAAAGTTTGGCCAAAAGAGCTTTTTTGGCCATACTTCTCCTGGGGATCTACACTTCTGTGACCCATATTCAGCTGACAGTGGGCTAAAACCCGCTGCCAGCTGATGTCACAGAGCCACTCCAGGCTCTGCAGGGATCCTGACAATAATGTCGGGATCCACCTAGATACTTGATCGGCAGCTGGTTCAGCCTCTCAACGAGCCTGAGCCAGCCACTCCTGCCTCCTCCACAGCCCAGTGCTCAAGTGAGCACTGGAGTGGCGGAGAAGAGAGCCGGTGACTGACAGTCGCCGGCTCTCTGCTCAATGAAGACTGAGAACTGAGCGATCAGTCGTCTTTAATCGCTCAGTTTTCGGTATAGAGCTGGCAGGGGATAGCTGCAGCATCAGAAAGATGCTGCAACCATCGAGGTGAGTACGTATGCTTGCTTTTTTGTAACCCCATACCTCTTTTAAGCTCAAGTTTCCCACTTGAATACATGAGCGATCACCCCCTGCAATGTGTCCTGTACAATCTACTGAATATACACTCCACTTTATTAGATACACCTGTTCAATTGCTTGTAACACAAGTGGTGTCACTGTTGGCCAAAAAAAAAAAATTACCACCAGCCGCCACTGCAACCAAGGCATGCAGTATACCATCTCTGAATGCACAACACATCGAACCTTGAAGCAGATGGGCTACAGCAGCAGAAGACCACACTGGGTGCCACTCCTGTCAGCTAAGAACAGGAAACTGAGGCTACAATTCGCACAGGCTCACCAAAATTGGACAACAGAAGATTGGAAAAACGTTGCCTGGCCTGATGAGTCTCGATTTCAGCTGCGACATTCAGATGGTAGGGTCAGAATTTGGTGTAAAAAACATGAAAGCATGGGTCCTGTCTTGTATGAACGGTTCAGACTATAATGGTGTGGGGGATATTTTCTTGGCACACTTTGGGCCCCTTAGTACCAATTAAACTCCACGGCCTACCTGAGTATTGTTGCTGACCATGTCCATCCCTTTATGACTACAGTGTACCCATCTTCTGATGGCTCCTTCCAGCGGGATAATGCACCATGTCACAAAGCTCAAATCATCTCACCACTGGTTTCTTGAACATGGCAATGAGGTCACTGTACTCCAATGGCCTCCACAGTCACCAGATCTCAATCCAATAGAGCACCTTTGGGATGTGGTGGAACAGGAGATCCGCATTATGGATGTGTAGCCAGCAAATCTGCAGCAACTGTGTGATGTTATCATGTCACTATGGACCAAAATCTCTGAGGAATGTTTCCAACACCTTGTTGAATCTATGCCATGAAGAATTAAGGGAGTTCTGAAGGAAAAATGGGGTCCGACCCGGTACTAGCAAGGTGTACCTAATAAAGTAGCCGATGAGTGTATTTACATTCTATATAGAGTGTTGGGTACAATGTACAGAATATATTATTATTATTCAGGATTTATATAGCGCCAACAGTTTACGCAGCGCTTTACAACTTGGGGGTAGACGGTACAAATACAATACACTTTAATACAGTGGTAATCACTTAGAGCTTACAATCTAATATATATTTATATCCATTTCTTGTGATTGGTCCTGTACAGAATATATAAGTGATCACCCCATGTGATGAGTCCTGTACAATGTACACAAAATATATATATAATATATATATATATATATATATATATATATATATATATATATATATATATATATATATATATATATATATATATATATATACACATCTCCTGTACAGAATATATAAGTCATCACCCCATGTGATGTGTCTTGTACAATGTACACAATATATATATATCTCCTGTACAGCGCACAGGGACGGCCATAGAGAATGTATGAGCGATCGTCTGGTGTCACGTGTTCTAGAACACAGCGATGCTCGTACATCCTGCGTGGTGTCATGTCAGATAATGAGATGTCAGCAGACTGTGAGATGGCCCCGCCCCTGCATCAGAACCAAGGTCAGCGGCACACACAAGGACTGCAGGGTCGCCTCCCCGGCCAACGTCACGTCCGCCTCGGAACACGCCCACCCCACGTGGTCTCCATGGTGACGGCGGATGCTTGTTTTGGTGCGGTGAGGAGCAGCGGGGGATGGAGGCGGCTGTGTAGAACGCTTCACCGCTTCAGTACTGGGAGGGCTCGGTATGTATACAGTGCCTGGTCACTGGGTCGAGGCATGCTGAGCTCTGTAGTTCCACAGGCCTTGTAGACATACACTGCTTACCTGGCTTTTCTGGTAAGGTACCCTGAGTTTTATTTCTATTTATACATATATATAGTAGGTGTGTGGTAGGGGGGGCATAATTATAAGTGGCACTTCTCAGGGACAGTACCAGACTCGAAATTGGGCCTTTGACCCCAACAAACACATTATTTCTGTCTACTTTTTATTATTATTATGTAGCACATTCCGGCCCACTTCCCATCCTTCATTATCAATGAGAACAGTGGGGTGCAGGGGCGCCACCCCCAAAATTCCTATTTATAGAACGATTTATTTTTTTAAATAAATGATAATATAAATACCACTTTTTAACATCTTAAAGTTAAAAAATGTTAGTCATATTATAATTTATTTAAAAATAAATTGTTCCTCTGTGCGGGGCTCCGGACTAATAGGTGTCTGTTAGCTCCGCCAATTTGTAACAATCACATGATTAGAGCCTGAGGCTCTAATTGGCTCGTTTAATGTTGTCTTCAGGGCGCAGAGCACTGCGCCCCGAACCCTCCCATTTTTGACTTTAGTGAATGAAAATCCGCCATCACGTCACTTCCACTTTCTCATCCCGGAAGACTTAGAACACGGAAGCAGCCGCCCACCAGGCATCAGGGGAGCACAGGCAGCCCAGGCTGGAAGCTGCAGGTAAGGACCTGGAGGGTATGAAGCCCAGAAGGCATCGGCTTCCATTCATGGAAGGGGCGGGCCTCGCAATGCATTATAAGGAGGAGGTTGTCTGCACCCGGAAGAGACCGCTGCTTTCTGATGATGTCGAGGAAGATAGTGGTACAGGAACTGTGCAGAGGCAGCAGAGTAGTGGATTGCAGCAGGACAACGCTGGATGCGCTGGGTGGATAAGTATCTAAATTGAGGATGAATAAAAAAAAAATGGCGGGGGGGTGTGAAGTGCTTCTTTAAACCACCTCCTGCCTGGCCTATTATAAAAATGACAGCCGAACAGGAGCACCATAATCCAGGGTGGATGTCATATGACATCCTCCAGGTATGACCCTAGGGACCATGCAGCAGCGTGATCTGTCATCTGCTGTGCCCAGATCAATGTATTGGGCCAGCCTTGGTACTATGTGATCTCTGTGACCAATCACAGCTGTTACATGTTAAAATGGCTTTCATTCATAGCCATTCCTTGTGTACTATTGTGATCTCTGAGATTGGTCACAGTAATCACATGGTACAGGGGCAAATTTACAGCAGGACCTGCATCATGTGATAGCTGTGTTCAGTCACAGCTACCACAATAGTACACAATGGCACACAAATAGATGTCATTCATAAAAATGATTGCTTATAACAGTGATCAGATCATCACTGCAATAAGCAATCATAGTAAAAAAAAAAAAAAAATCATGATCACCTTCCCAGAGCAGTACTGTTTCACATTGGTGACTCTGTACTGCTCTGGTCACAGTATGTAAAAACAAAGCGAGCATGAGATAAAATAAATCCCTCGCATGCGCAGCTCAGTGTACACAGTAAATCAGATTGCGAATAGTATGATAACAAAGCTTTTACTGCAGAAAAGGCGGTATGTCATTTCTGCTTTTAAAAAAAATGTCCTGTTTGAATTTTTTTTAACAGCTAAAGTTTGCCCTAAAGCCTTGTAAAGAGAAAAAAAAACCCCTGCAGTGGCCCCGCCCCCCTGAATGGGCTGCAGAGCTATAAAAAAAATAAATAAATAAATAAAAAAAAAGATTCTTCTATCCACACAAGCAAGGTAGATGGAGGACCCCCCTTTGTCCCCTTCTGTTGAATGAGGACGGCCCCCCGCTGAACCGGCTGAATTTTGCTCAGTGTATGGCATGCTTATATGTTTAATATGTTTATAGGCGCCACTGAGTGTATTTTATATGGGGGGCATAAAGGAGCTACAACATAAAGCAGTATTAAACCCAAAAGCAAACATTTATTTTATTGCAGCTTACCAATTCTTGGATGTGATGGCTGCATTCGTTTTTCTTTTTTGGCTTTCTTTCTTCTAGTTTCATCTGGTGATCCGGCCTGCAAGTCTGTTTTTCAAAAGCTCAAGCTCTCCAGCAGAATGTATCCGTTTACATAGATGAGACAAACCACTTAACGCTGGCAAATGGTCAGATTTTATTTCTTCATGCAAAACCTTTATCCCAAAATGAAAAAAAAAACTGTTTGCTGTAGCTAGTTATAAAGTGTGAGCTGGAGTTTGGCATCGATTTGTTAGTGTATCTAAATCTGCTAATACATTTAACACTACTCCCCCCCCCCCAGACTGATAATTCTGCTGTACCTACTGTGTTCATTCCTCCAGAGTTGTGTCTCACTAATACCGGAGGTGTGTTACTGGCCAGATCATCGGGTAAAAACAGAGGGGAAAAAAGCCAAAGAAAAGAAAACAGATGCAGCCACCACATCTAATGATTGGTAAGCTGCAATATATTACATTTTTGGTTTCGAGTTTAATAATGCTTAACCACTTACCACAATACCGGGCATTTTCACCCCCTTCCTGTCCAGGTCAATTTTCAGCTTTCAGCTCTGTAACATTTTGAATGACAATTGCGCGGTCATGCAACACTGTACTCATATGAAATTTTTATCATTTTCCTCCCCACAAATAGAGCTTTCTTTTGTTGGTATTTGATCACCTCTGCGGTTTTTATCTTTGCGCTATAAACAAAAAAAGAGCATCAAGTTTGAAAAAAAAAAAACCACAATATTTTTTAAGTTTTGCTATAATAAATATCCCAAAGTTAAAAAAACAAAAGCAATTTTTTTTCCTCAGTTTAGGCCGATATGTACTCTTCTACATATTTTTGGTAAAAGAAAATCTCAATAAGTGTATTTTAATTGATTTGCGCAAAAGTTATACCACCTACAAAATAGGTTATTGATTTATGGCATTTTTATTATTCTTTTTTTTTTTTTTTTTACTAGTAATGATCTGCGTTATTTTTTTTTTTCTATCATGACTGTGACATGATTGGGGCGGACAGATTGGACACCTTTGACAATATTTTGGGACCATTGACATTTATACAGCGATCAGTGATTACTGTATGAATGTCACTGGCAGGGAAGGAGTTAACACTAGGGGGCGATCAAGGGCTTAAATGTGTTACCTAGGCAGTGATTCTAACTGTGGGGGGATGGGACTGACTAGGGGAGGAGACCAATCGGTGTTCCTATACACTAGGAACACACGATCTGTCTCCTCTCCCATGACAGGACGTGGATCTGTGTGTTTACACACACAGATCCACGTTCCTGCTTTGTCACGAGCACTCACGGGTGCCCGGAGGACATCACGCGCGCTGGGCACGTGCATCAGCTCCTCGGCGACGCAGCGGGCGCACTTGCACGCCCCCTATACCGCCGAGAAGCAGAGGACGTCAAATGACACCCGCCCAGAATGGGAGATCCCATCTGCGGACATCATATGACAATGGATGGGTATTGAAGTGGTTAAAGAGGAGGTCCAGCCCCCCCCACAAAAAAAATGAAGTCACTTTTAAGTGATTTTTAATATTAGGACACTTACCTGTCCTGTCCGGAATCCAGCGATGTTGGCACCCCAGCCGATGTTTGCATCAGCTCTCGGGTGCTGCCTCCGCCATTGCCTATAAGGGAAACCGGCAGTGAAGCCTTGCGGCTTCACAGCCGGTTAGCTACTGCACATGCGCAAAGCGCACTGCACTCTGTGAATGGCCCAGCGGCGAGGGAAGGAGGAGGGGGGCAAAACTTCTGGGAGACCTTGCCACATCTCACCGCAGCCAGGTCTTCCGGAAGTGGAAGCGGATACTTGTCAAAAACAGGTACCTGTTCCCCCCTCCCTCCAGAAAGTGCCAAATGTGGCACTGGAGAGGGAGGAAGAAGATAAGCGGAGCTTTCACTTTTGGGTGGAACTGCGCTTTAAGCAGGTCTTTATATTTGATAGTGGTTAGGCAATGATCAGCTTCCCAGTAGCACATGCCTGTTAGCATGTATTATGCTGTGTATTGTGTGATGCAAAGATGGAGAAGTCACGGATATGTGGCTCACCACACAGATTCAGCTCGGGAGTACAGAGCAGGTTAAAGGTGCTGCCATCTCTTGCTTTGTGCTTGCCCCTCTCCCCTCAATTC
This sequence comes from Aquarana catesbeiana, assembly GCF_042186555.1. Classification (NCBI taxonomy): domain Eukaryota; kingdom Metazoa; phylum Chordata; class Amphibia; order Anura; family Ranidae; genus Aquarana; species Aquarana catesbeiana. Next base: position 233,891,669 of record NC_133334.1, read on the forward strand.
CTGCCCTGGAGACACCTTTCTGTATCAGAGCACACAAGGTGTTGCCTTTTGAGAACATGGGATATCTCCCATGATCAGACTTGTCCTGACACGCCCCCCTCCCCTGCACAGCCTTTTACTGGGAAGACCAGTGTAATGCTGTTTCTCTTCCCCCAGATGTTATGCAGCTGAGAACAGAGTATATGTGATTACTTCTAAAAAAAAAAAAAAAAAAGGGGGGGGAAAGGTATTTAGGATGTGTGTGTTTTTTTTTTTTTTTTTTTTTTTATATCTATACACAAATGTTTTCCTTTCATTTCCATTTTAAACTGAATGGGTTGTTTTACAAGGTAAGGGATTACATAACATGTACATACATACATATACTTTGAGAAGAATGTCTGTTACCTCAAAAATAATCACCAGACAGACAAAACAATAGAATGTGTCAACTTGATGTTTCTTTGTTGCTAATGGGAGTTCTAGTGGTCTCTGTACTGAAGTTTACGTTAACAACTCTAGCTCCAGGGTTACCATTGTTGGACGTCCATGAACCCTGTACTTAGCACGAAGGCAAATCTTGTGATTTGTTTTCTGGCCTTTTTCAAGGCGGATTTCCAAGCTATTGTTAAATAAGGGCATGGGTAGCTGGGCACTGACATGGGGACATGTGCCAGTGCAAAAAAAATATGAAAAGTACCATTAGCAGAGAGAAAAAGTGACATTACATAAAAAAAACTGAAAAATGGCATGGGGGGTTTCCTCTAAAAATGCCAACCAGGCCCATATCCATGCATTCAGCCTGGGTGGCAAGGAAAGGGAGAGCAGTAAACAAGGCTTCCCCCCCCCCCCTTCCTGAACCAGACCAGGCCACATGGTTTTCAACATTGTAGGGGCTACCGTGCAAAGAAGGTTGACAAATCTCTCCCGTTTGCCAGCCATCTTGTCCAATTGTTGACTGTAATAATAAGGGGGCCCACAGATGTCAAAGGTTCCCCCAGGGGAATGAGTGTAGGGGTACATTAATACCCCTTACCCATAACCACAGCGTGTTAAAAGTAAAAAAAATACACCCATACCGCAAAAAAAAGTCCTGTATTGCCAAAAGAAATAATGTCCCCTAATGTAAATCAACATCAGACATGTCCAGTGGTGTAGATCCATTGTCAGTCATGTTGCCACTAAATGACAGATCCCTGGCACTGCTGTAATATAAAAAACAGCCCTGTGGATCTTGGGTGATGTCATTGATCAAATATGGTCCTGACCATATTTGGTCAATAAAGTCTCCTGTGATCCCTAGTTGTTTGTTTACATACAGCAGTCGGGAATTCAGGTGGATGAAGTCCAAAAAATTTCGTCCAAAAAAGTTTACCCAGTCCATGAATAGGCTGTGTTTGGGCCAAACAAGAATCTCATCCCTTGTTCTGAGTATACACAGAAAACTTAGTGACAAAATAGATATTTAAAGTAGATCATAAGCTTTTCTACTAAACAATACATCTAGAAAAAAATAGCAGGTATTTCTATTTGTGTTTTGCTTGATATGCTCCATTATCAATGCATAGAACTGCAGCAACTTAGAAGAAGCACATGAATAATTGTTTCAGGTAAACTGAATTTCATTTGATAAGAGCAACTCACTTCAGAGAGACTAATTTAATCGATGTGGTTTAATTAGTCGAGTTAAACTGAAGACTAGCTGAATACAGTGCAAGAGCAAACCAAGGTCACCACCACCTGAACACTTTCAATAAATAATTACACAGGACATTGCCTTGTACTTTACATTAATGTGTCTCAAATAACACTCCATAAATCATGGACATTTCCATTACTGCAGAAACTTTACACTCTCGGTATAGGGATAACGTAGCATTTATTCTTACAATTCTGAATATTTAGGCTGCTTTCACACTGATCCATTATTTTTTACAGCTTTTGCGTTAAAAAAAGAGGAAGAAAAATGTGTGACCATGTATTCTTATGGAACTCTTCACACTAATTCGTTGCGGGTCTGGTGCGTTTTTTAGAATCCTGCCTGCTGCATTTTTGGTGCAGGTTTGGTGTGGTAAAGAAAAAACGCTCCAAAAACGCACCTCCCCATTGAAAACGTGTCAATAATGCATCAAAATTGCACCCGTGTTGTGGTAAAATTGCTGCAAAAACACATGCATTTGTACCACATTTTTGCTACGGATCAGTGTGAAAGTAACCTTAGTGTTTAATAAACCTTTTTTTGATTAAAAAAAAAAACACATTAAACAATTTCCAATGTACATACAGTGCACTTGCAAATAGCTACATTTGCATAGTGTGGTTATCTTTGCGCCAGCAAAATGAACATGCATAATTTTCAAGGTCACAGTTCTCCAAAGCATACTCATTGATACATTACAGTCGGTACTGAGTAACCCAAGCATGTCAAAATCCCCCAGTAGGGCATTGCAGAATTTTGGACATTACCAACTCCCTGGGGCTCAGTCCAGGTGTATCCAGCCACAGTGACCAAATTCTTTCAAATCTGCCTGGGCTTCCCCTGTGTTGATAAATATATTTTTCCATAACCAGAGTATTCCCCATGTGTGTTATCTACGAGGCGACTGTGGGTGGTGAGATCGATTTCCATCCCATCAAAATGAGTTTTTCGAGCCCGAAACAGCACCCTAGAACAGTGATGGCGAACTTTGGCACCCCAGATGTTTTGGAACTGCATTTTCCATGATGCTCATGCACTCTGCAGTGTACTTGAGCATCATGGGAAATGTAGTTCAAAAACATTTGGGGTGCCAAGGTTCGCCATCACTGCCCTAGAAAATGCAATACTGACCATCTCCTCAGGGATCTTCTTCTTCCAAAACTCCCAATATACAGTAAATTGGGTCTAAAGGTACAGTCGTTCGAAACACTCAATTGAGCGTTCCAAGTACCGCACTCCAATAACGATGGAGCTTTGGGCGCCCTTAGTGTTTAAAAGAAATGGCAGCTCACCTATTTGGAGGAAAAAAATATACTACGTGCAAGAATTTTTTCTAACAGGTTTGAATGATAAAGGAAACACAGCTTCATCACCTATTTACTAAATAAACAGTCTTCATTCCTTTAGTAAATCAACACTACTGTGTCGCCAGTCAAGTTCCTCCACCCCAAACTCGCTCATCCATGTCTTTATGGACCTTGCTTTGTGCGCTGGTCCAAAACATTCGGTGGAGGGGGGATTATGGTGTGGGGTTGTTTTTCAGGGGTTGGGTTTGGCCCCTTAGTTCCAATGAGGGGAACTCTTACGCCGCGTACACACGATCGGACATTCCGACAACAAAATCCATGGATGTTGGCACAAACTTGTCTTGCATACACACAGTCACACAAATCTTGCCGGAAATTCCGAACGTCAAGAACGTGGTGATGTACGACGAGCCGAGAAAAATGAAGTTCAATAGCCAGTGCGGCTCTTCTGCTTTATTCCGAGCATGCGTGGAACTTTGTGCGTCGGAATTGTGTACACACGATCGGAATTTACAATGGGATTTTGTTGTTGGAAAATTTGAGAACCAGCTCTCAAATTTTGTGTGACGGAAATTCCGATGGAAAATGTCCAATGGAGCCTACACATGGTCGGAATTTCCGACAACAGGGTCCCATCGAACATTTTTAGTCGGAAAATTAGACAATGTGTACGGAGCATTAAGGCATCAGCATACCAAGACATTTTGGACAATTTCTTGCTTCCAACTTTGTGGGAACAGTTTGGGGATGGCCCCTTCCTGTTCCAACATGACTGCACACCAGTGCACAAAGCAAGGTCCATAAAGACATGGATGAGCAAGTTTGGGTTGGAGGAACTTGACTGGCCTGCACAGAGTCCTGACCTCAACCCGATAGAACACCTTTGGGATGAATTAGAGCAGAAACTGGGAGCCAGGCCTTGTCCAACAGCAGTGCCTGACCTCACAGATGCGCTTCTGTAAGGCCCCTTTCACACTGGGGCGGTTTGCAGGCGCTATTGCGCTAAAAATAGCGCCTGCAAACCGACCTAAAACTGCCGCTGCTGTGTCTCCAGTGTGAAAGCCTGAGGGCTTTCACACTGGAGCAGTGCGTTGGCAGGAGGGAAAAAAACTCCTGCAAACAGCATCTTTGGAGCGGTGAAGGAGCGGTGTATACACCGCTCCTTCACCGCTCCTGCCCATTGAAATCAATGGGGCAGTGCGGCTATACCGCCGGCCTAGCGCCGCTATAGCGGCGCGAATGGTAAAACATTCCCATAGACACAGTCCTAAACCTTGTGGACAGCCTTCCCAGAAGAGTTGAAGCTGTTATAGCTGCAAAGGGTGGGCCAACTCAGTATTGAACCCTACGGACTAAGACTGGGATGCCATTAAAGTTCATGTGCGTGTAAAGGCACGTGTCTCAATACTTTTGGTAATATAATGTATATAGTATAAATGCAAAGGCTGGGCTGAGTGGGCTTAACGCTGAGGTGCCACACATATTCGTCCCTTGGGAACGGTTTTCTGTGTCGAGAACACACCGACTCCTTGTTCCCAGCACCGTGTCCTAGCTGTCGCAGGCAGTTCCCGATCACGTGATGCTGTGATAACCAGTCATAGTGGTCACATGATTAGGAAGCCCACCTCCACCTCCCAGCATTCAGATACTGGGGCAGCGGTGGTGGCAAGGGGTTAAAACCCATCTCTGGAATAATGCTATCTCCCCTAACTGATTGCTATAGTAAAAGAGGAAAAAAAAGACCTGTCTAAATGCCCTATTTTACTTACACAAAGATATGGTCACGTGACACTGCAATCCTGAGTCTTTTCCTTTTTCAAATGTTTACGTCACTGCCTGTGTAAGATGGACAATTCCCTTTAGGCTCCACTTAAGTGGGGTTCTCTCAGGATCCAGAAGATTTCGGCATGTGGGGAAGGTAAGAGACTGGACCATCTTCATACTGGATTAGCAGAGTCCTACACCCGGAAATGGCACCGGCGAGGGACCTGGATGGGGGGGCATATTTGAGTATATCTTGGTTCACCAGTTAAGTCACGAAACCCTTTCAGTATAGGTTAGAGGGAGTGGATAGAAGGAGGTTTATATTTTGCCCTGAATAGGGCTTTAACCCACAAAAAAAATGTAGACTTATAAAAGTTGAAACTTTGTTGCTGTGAAGCCACTGTATAATTACAAGATGCTACTAAAGACTTTTCAAGAAGCTTATTTACTTATTGTAAAAATATCATTATGCTACGTACACACGGTCGGATTTTCCGACAGGAAATGTTTGGTGGGAGCTTGTTTTCGGAAATTCCGACCGTGTGTAGGCTCCATCGGACATTTTCCGTCGGAATTTCCAACAAACAAAATTTGAGATCTGGATCTCAAATTTTCCGACAACAAAATCTGTTATCGTAAATCGCGTGTACACAATTCTGACGCACAAAGTTCCACGCATGCTCGGAATCAAGCAGAAGAGCCGCACTGGCTATTGAACTTCATTTTTCTCGGCGTACGTGTTGTACATCACCGCGTTCTTGGCAATCGGAATTTCCGACAAGATTTGTGTGACCGTGTGTATGCAAGACAAGTTTAAGCCAACATCCGTCGGAAAAAAAACATGGATTTTGTTGTCGGAATGTGCAAACGTGTGTACGCGCCATTAGACTAGCATTGCCCTGAACATTGTAAAAGTAGAACTGGAGTGCTACCGTAATTCCCACATATGCTGTGTTGTTGGCAGACATACAGAGACCGGAAAATTAGTTATAGAAGAATTTTGAATAGCACTAAGCTGGGGTATTATAAGTTGGTCACACTGAATGAACAACTGAGGAAATAAGTAAAGATACATGTATCATGATACAGCATCTGACAGTGAAATCGAGCACTCCACAGAGACGGGGAGATTATGAGGGATTCTTACGACAGCTTTATGATCCGGGGTGGATTCATAAAAACAGACACAAAATAATGTATCTGTGGTGAGTGTAAGTAATACATCATACCCCAGCTTTGTGTTCTAGTGCAAGCCAGAAAATAAACCAATTTTATTAGCTGATATGGACAACACATACATTTTACTCTTCTGTAGTTTCATTCAGCTCCATCAATGTACAATTCTCTACAGATCAACAATCATCACAAATACATCAACGATGCTGTTAAATACCTAAAGTGGTTGTAAAGCTTTTTGTTTTTTTGTTTTTTTTTTAACTAACAGAGGTTTATACTTACCTGCTTTGTGCAATGGAATTGCACAGAACGGCCCCAAACCTCCTCTTCTCCGGTACCCTGCCGGCGGTCCTGGCTCCTCCTCTCCAGTGAGGGACCCCATAGCAAGCCACTTCCTATGGGGGAACTCATACGGGCCGACACAGTCAGCGGGACTCGGACCTGCCCCCTCATCACTGGCTTTTGATTGATAGCAGCAGGAGTTAATGGCCACTGGCTCAGCAAAGCCTGTGAGAGCATGAAGTGAGGGGATAGAAGAGCAGAAGACATGCACAGTGCTGGATCGAATGAGGGCTCAGGTAAGTAAAAAGAGGGGAGTGAGGTGGGATGCTGATGCCTGACCTTTTTTACCTTAAAGCGGAGTTCCACCCAAAAATGGAACTTCCATTTTTCGGATTCCCCCCCCCCCCCCCCCCCCTCGGTGTCTCATTTGGCACCTTTCAGGGGGGAGCAGATACCTGTCTAATCCAGGTATTTGCTCCCACTTCTGGGCATAGATCACCGCAGGCTCCGCGGCGATCTATGCAGTGTCTGGCCCCTCCCCCCCCGCTGTCTTCTGGGAGACACACAGGTCCCAAGAGACAGCAGGGACCAGTAAGGATGCGCAGCACGACTCGCGCATGCGCAGTAGGGATCCAGGCTGTGAAGCCGCAAGGCTTCACTTTCTGATTGCCTTACCGAAGATGGCGGCGCCTCCACCCGAGAGCCGAGGGACAGATCGGCCTCGGGTAAGGACATTGCGGGTGTCCTGGATAGGTAAGTGTCCATATTTTAAAAGTCAGCAGCTGCAGTATTTGTAGCTGCTGACTTTAAAAAAAATTTCGGCAGAACTCCGCTTTAATGCAAGGAATGCATTAAGGCAAGGTTTCTAAACTAGGGTTTCTCATTGGTTTGCTAGGGGTTCCTTGAACAAAAAGCAATTTCTGCCTTTCAGATAAGTTCCCATTGGTCTTTTTAGCTATCTGTAAGAGGGTGATTCTTCCCAATGTTCACACTAATGTATCATGAGTTGTAGATATTGTAATTTTTAGCAGGGGTTCCCTGTGACCAGAAAGTTATTTTAAGGGTTCCTCTGTTTTGAAATGGTTGAGAAAGGCTGCATTAAATAAAAAATATTTAGGCTTTAGAATCACTTTAAGAGGCCTTTCACACTTCTAGCGTGGCCGCGTTAACGGTAAAGCACCACTAGTTTTAGCGGTGCTTTACCAATGTTATGGCAGTGCTTTTAACCCCACTAGCGGCCGAGGAAAGGGTTAAAACCGCCCGCAGAGCACTTTGGGACCACTGCCCATTGATTTCAATGGCAGGGGCAGTTTTAGGAGTGGTGTAAACACTGCTCCCCCACCGCCCCAAAGACGCTGCTTGCAGGACTTTTTTTTTCAGTCCTGCAAGCGCACCGCCCAAGTGTGAAAGCACTCGGGCTTTCACACTGGGGAGGCTTGAGAGGCTCTATTTTAAGCGCTAAAATGCCTGAAAAACGCCTTCAGTGTGAAAGGGGTCTTAGATCCAACTCCAGGTTGGGCAGCCCCCCTCCCCTTTTTTTCCAGGCAACTTTTTAGCCATTCACATGCCAAGTCCTCTTTTTCCAGCTTCTTCTCTTCAGCATTAGGCGGTCCTCTCTGTTGTAGGAAACAGCACTCCAATTGTGACAGGAGGGCTATCCTCTGCAGTATTTTGTTTTGTGGGCTCAGTTTAAATGATAACACACACACCCCCTACTCCAGGGGGTGTGCCAATGATGGCTTGGGCTCACAGGAAGTGGATTGATGCTGGACTTGGGTTAAGAACCAGCCATGCCAAGTAGAGGAGGGTGGAGGACCCCACTGCAACATGGAGGGGGTGAGTATTCTTCATACAGTAAGGATAGGCATTTAAAAGAGTTAGACTTTAAGTGCCCAACATTTGCAGGGCATTGAATTAGGAACACCATATTTTGAGGTCCTGGGATCGTAGTTTAAGGTAAAAATTAATGCCTGCCAAAGGTTGACGTACAGCAAATGATCAATTGTCATTGGAAATAAGTCATGCAATTAAAGTCTTGATTTAATGGAGAAATCTTCCAAAACACAAAGCTTACAGATAAATATAAAATCCATTGAATAATGCAATTTTTGTTTTGTTTTTGGCGGTTCTTTTCAGCGGAAAGAAATGTTTACAAGCTTCATGGGTCTGTAACTGGAAAGAAAGCCTGCTTACACTATTGCCGTGTACACAGGGTCGGAATTTCCCACATTTGTGCGACTGTGTGTATGCAAGACAAGTTTAAGCCAACATCCGTCGGAAATAAATCCAGAATTTTGTTGTCGGAATGTCCGATCGTGTGTACGCGGCATAAGACTTCTGAAAACTGTACTTGCAAAATCAGCTTTACTTAAAACAGAATCCTCACACATTCCTTTTCCATGGATATTGTTATTTGATTTTGTTCTCAGATGCTGTGAATAGTATAAGTGGCAGGTTACAGTCAGAATGAAATAGCAAGTGCGGATCATTGGAGATTATTAAGGCATACTTGTAATTTTTATATGCGCATATACAGTACATGATAATGTTCCAGGGAGTCTTGTGGCACACCTTAGGTATATGACACATAAAATGGCCCAGTAGAAATCCACTGGGACCACAGCGCTCCACAAAGTAGCCCCTAACTGGTTAGGCAAAAACAAAATGGTAAAACCAATTGATTAATGTGTGATGTCAAAGTAGCAGTATACAACTTAATAATCTCAAAGAAAATGTGATACCACAAATCAATATATAGTTAATACACAAATGGAGGGGACACTCCATCTAGAATGCACACAAGGGGAGAGAGAAACAAGAGGCGCAAGGGACACCATTGTGTAGTATTAAAATGCAAAACTTTATTAAACTATAGTAATGGAGTGTACACACGGTCGGACTTTTCGACCGGACTGGTCTGACAGATGCCGACGGACCAAATCTGGCGGACAATCCGATCGTGTGTGGGCTTCACCGGACCTTCAGCGGACTTTTCCAGTCGCAAATCTGATGGACTTTAGATTTGGAACAGGCTTCAAATCTTTACGTCGTAACTCCGCCGGACCCAGAAATCCTCTCGTCTGTATGCTAGTCCGACGGACAAAAAACGACGCTAGGGCAGCTACTGGCTATCAACTTCCTTATTTTAGTCTGGTGTACGTCATCATGTACGAATCCATCATGTGTAGGCAATTTCGTTCGTTAGAAAGTCCGTCGGAAGTCCGACGAAAGTCCGCTGGAAAGTCTGTCGGACCAGTCCGGTCGAAAAGTTCGCCCGTGTGTAGGCAGCATTAGTTGCACTCACAAGTGGGAGACCAGCGAAAGTGACAAGATTCACAGAACCGGGGCTCAGCATCAGACCAAGAAAGAAGCCGAAAGGTGACAGCCAAAGAGATAGTGTTAGGTGCCGGGTGTCACCACATAGAAGCCGGCACTCATCCGTCCGGTCGAAAAGCAGCTGCGATGACAGGGAACCTCCTTCTCTGCCTGGTCCAGACGTAACTCAAGGAGCATGCACAGTCAATGAATGCGTTTCCAGGCGAACCTGCCTCTTCATCAGCATTGTGGCCCACCTTTGCTGACTGAAACCGCTGGCTAAATGGGAGCTGTTGTTCTCTGACTTGTCAAATTTAAATGTAAAAAACTTTATTGTAAAACGGATGAGTCCACAAGTCCAAGCTCTTTGTCCCTCCTGTGAAGGCTTAATCTCAGAGGGTGATGTGCTTGGATTTATTGTAGTGTTGCATTAAAGTTTTTTTGAGAAAAAGACATCACGGTGTGCAGCTTTTTCCTTTTTAAATTTGATTTTTGTTTGCAATGGAATTTTAGCTGTTATGGGTGTATTTTTTGTTTGCTTTTGTAAAATACTCTGTTTATTAGTAATTTGGGCTAGTTAGGGTCTCAAGCATTTTTCATTTGTGTTTCAGGATTACTTTAAAAGGCAATCCAATGGCTATCCTAGATAATGACGTGCTGTTAGAGAACTTGCAAGATCTAGAAGAAGTCCCGGAGAAAGTGAGATCCCCATGTGAAGGGAAGTGGGAGGAGGTTTTAACTGATTCTCTTTTGGAGATCAGCGAGAAGATTTTATACGATGATCAGAAGTCAACAGAGCTAATAATAGGGACAGGATGGGAAGAAGCGGTAAGTAGACATCACATCTCCAAGTCACAATTTGCAAAGCCAATTTTGATTAACAGGTTAGGTTAGGGAGGTAGGCTATTTTAAGCCACCATAAACTGTAACACAACATTATCTGCATGGAACACCTTGCTGAATATGATTTTTTAAACATGAAACAGTGGTTTAGTGAATGCAAATGTAAGAAAGAATAACTGTTGGTGTTGGCTGTGACAACAAATCATCTTCTAACTCTAATTTTCTAAGGATCATTAAAAACATCTTTAGAATAAGTTGACTGGTTTCAGCAAGCAACAGCCAATTTACCTTTCAGGCACTATTAGGTGAGATTTATTAAAACTGGTGCACACGGAATCCGCTACAGCTGTGCATAGTAACCAATCAGTTTCTAATTTCAGTTTGTTCAATTAGGCTTTGACGATATCTGGGCTGCTCTGTGCAAAACCATTGCACAGAACAAGTAAGTATAACATGTTTGTTATTTTAAAGAAATCTTTCCTTTTAGGAATCACTTTTAAAGTGCATTGTTTACTGTGTTGACATATGTTGGAGGCCCATTTGGAATAAATTGGATGTATGAATATTGTTTCTGTATTAACAGGCACAAAAACATCCTTTCACACTACAAAACGCATCAAACACAGGCCCATATTAGTAGGTCCAATAAGATGTTTGAATGTACTCCTTTAATTCTTTCAAAAGTTTCCTTTTGATGGGCTTCTAGTTCTCCAGGTCTAAAGCTTGCCACACAATTGATTTAATTTATCTTTGGATCCACTAACTACTATGAAGTGTGAGAGCCTATTTGATTGGATATCAATTAAATGGATTGTTTAGTTGTGCCCTCACACTATATAGTAGTTTGTATAATCTCTGTTCAATCTCCTTTAGATTTACCATCAAAAGGTAATGCATGTGACCAGCTTAACCACTTGCCGACCAGCCGCCGTCGTTATACTGCGGCAGGTCAGCACGATCCCGCAAATCCCTTTAAATAGCTATAGCAGCCGCACGCGCGCATGCTTTATGGCGGGGGACCCAATGCACGGGCCGGCGATCACTGGCACGAGAGCCAGAACAGGGATGTGCGTGTGTAAACACACACATCCCTGTTCTGACAGGAGAGGAGAGACAGATGTCTGTTCCTACTAGCTAGAAACAGTGATCTGGCTCCTCCTCTAGTCAGTCACATCCCCCCACAGTTAGAAACACACATAAGGGAACACATTTAACCCCTTGATTGCCCCCTAGTGTTACCCCCTTCCCTAATGGTGACATTTACACAGTAATCGGTGTATTTTTATAGCACTATAGTCCCAAAAATGTGTCAAAAGTGTCCAATCTGTCCGCCGCAATGTCGCGGCCCTGCTAAAAATTGCAGATCGCCACCATTACTAGTTAAAAAAAAAAAAATTATAAAAATGCCATAAATCTATTCTCTATTTTGTAGACACCATAACTTTTGCGCAAACCAATCAATATACGCTTATTGCAAATTATTTTTATTTATTTATTTTTTTACCAAAAATATGTAGAATAATATATATCGGCCTAAACTGTTGAGAAAATTATTTTTTTTACATTTTTTGGGGATATTTATTATAGCAAAAAGTATAAAATAATGGGTTCTTTTTCAAAGTTGTTGCTCTTTTTTTGTTTATAGCGCAAAAAATCTAAACCGCAGAAGTGACCAAATACCACCAAAAGAAAGCTCTATTTGTGGGAAAAAAAGAACGTCAATTTTGTTTAGGTACAGCGTCACACAACTGCGAAATTGTCAGTTAAAGCGACGCAGTGCTGTATCGCAAAAAACGGCCTGGTTATTATGGGGGAAAATCTTCCGGTCCTTAAGTGGTTAAAGAGGTTGTTAAGCCATACAACAACCTTTCAACAATCCCCTTGTTAAACAATGTCCCCAGTGTATTTGTTGTTTAAAAAACTGCCACTGTATACCTTATTTTATAGCGCCGAATGGCGCTTACATGACTGGTCGCTTCTCTCTCGAGCTGACAACTCCAGCGGGCAGGGCTGGGAAACCCCCGCTGACCTCAGTCAGGAGGAGGAGAGGAGAGAAAGAGAGAGGCGGCCGGTCACATGAGCGCCGATTGGCTCTCTGAAAGCTGCATTTACAAAAAAAAAAAAACACTGGGGACATTGTTTAAGATAGCAGAGGGGATTGTTGAAAGGTTGTTGTATTATGAGAGCAGCAGGAGGGGAGGATCATGGAGTGGACAGAGTTGACAGGCAGGGAGGGGAGGGGAAGGAGGACACAGGAGAGCTGTGGATGACGTAGGCACGTAAACTGACCACAGCGTCAGGGCTCAGCAGGCATGATATACCGTGGTTAGTTTACAGGGGGGAGGGCAGAACCAGGCAGGATCAGCCAGGTATTTTTGGTGATAGAAGGGGCCAAATTACATAGCTCAAGCACTGTGCTGTATAACATGCTTCAAGGGAACAGGATCCAATTTCAGTTTTTTTTTGAGTAACAAACACTTTACGTAAGAAATGTACCCCCTCTCATGGTATCCTACTGTGCAGCACAAGTCCATAAGTATTTAGTAAAGCGTGTTTCACATTGCATTGTGGAATGGTGGACTTTAAGCCAGAGGTCTGACTTTAGAACTAGCATTAGCAATTACAAGCAGCGTGTGCAAGGAGTCTGAGAGCTTCTCAGGCCCACAGAAGCAGCTTTGCATGGAATCAACACACTCCACATTACCACTTTATATAATAGAATTGACATCAAATCAGAAAATAACCATTTAATAATGTTATGACCTACACTAGGCTAGACCCTGTTTCCCCTTACAGGAGCTGCTGTACTGCTCATGTCCAGCTTTTTACTAGTAAAGTGTTATTAAGCCCCAATGTGAAATGGAGTATGTGATGGACCGCCTGGCACCCCGCCTGTGTGCCTCCACCAAATGGTGTCTCCTGCCCTTCAAACCCTTCCAAGCATCGTACACAGACAAGATATTGAGGTAATAAAACCAAAGGAATCCCTTTATTGAACAGAAATACAGGGTTTTTTACACTTCAAAAATAGGGGCAGTCACCACATAAACAAATATTACACATTTGGGTAAACATCCCACAATGGTTAGGTAACAAGGTAAAGTTAACACAAGATTGGCAAACAAACAGAAACAATAGGCAACTTAATTAACAATGGGAATTCACACCTAGGAGGCACACTGTGTGTTTCGGGGAGACATGGACTTGAATCCGAAGTAAAACTACTCCAAAGGTCCCCCAGAATATATACCAGCATACGGGATCTACCGTGTTTGCCCTTGCGTTTGTCTGCAGGCTGTCACTTGTTTGCATTTTTTCTTTAGAAGTTTACGGCTTCATTTGCACCTTGAGGATGGCTCAACTGCTTTGCACGGTCCCATGGGACTACCTTTACATGTGCCCCTCAGCCAGTGACAAGACGCATGTGCCTTGTTGTGGCACTAGGAGCGAGGGTGGTCATGTGGCCTTATTGTGACAACTAAGATGCGCATGCATTGTTTTATCAAAGGGGATGTACGACAGTATGTACAGCTATCAGGGGTGGGCATGTGCTGTGTGACTAATGAGAGTATGTAGAGTTGAAGTGGGCAGGCCTGGGAGGGGGGCAGACATGCAGTGTGCTGTCAGTGGGATGAGGGACCAAGTACTGTGATGTTAGCAGTGACCTCCTACAGTATCCACTCCCTCTCCTCCTCAGCTGGAAGTTCAAGCTAGCAGAAACGATTAGTAAGGCGCAAGTGACAAGAAAAACTGAGACACATGGGGATATACTGCATTCTCCAAAAAAGATGTTGATGTTGTAAGTTGCCTTAGTGTAAGCAAATATTTTCTTGTTCAATACATTTTTATTGGAGTTTTATGCCACCTACACACAACCGGACTTTCCGTCAGAATAGACTCTGACAGTCTTTCCGACTGAGTTCCGCTGAAATGGACTTGCCTACACACGATCACACCAAAGTCAGATCGTTTAGAACGCGATGACGTACAACGGGACTAGAAAAAGGAAGTTCAGTAGCCAATAGCTGCCCTTGTGTCGTTTTTGGTCCGTCGGAATAGCATACAGACGAGCAGTTTCCCGATAGGAACTGATTCCTTCGGAAAGATTTGAAACATGTTTTATTTCTAGGTCCGTCAAAATTTTAGAAAGAAAAAGTCAGATGAAGCCCACACACGATCGGACTGTCTGATGGAATGATTTAGTCAGACCTTTTCTGCCGGAAAGTCCGGTCGTGTGTACGCGGTATTAGAGAATAGTTTACAAAAGCATAAGAGAGATTCAATGAGTTTCTCATAAATGACAATTATTGTCTTACTTAGGTAAGATTTCACTTTGCAAGGCAATGTGAATCAGAAGAAATTGCCAACTGTGCAATGGCTAAGAGCAATTAACGAGAGGCGCAGTAAAAGCATTGTTTGTTTCAGTAAAGACTCTGCATATGGCATATGAAATTGAGTAAAACAGAGGCAAAGAAGAAACAGGCAGAGGAAAGAGTATGGTGATGAAGAACAAAACTGAGTAGGGGGAGAAAGTTTAGCCAACTGGGGAGGGCAAGAGTAGTCCTGGACCCTAGTGTGTATATAATAATAATGGTTGTTTCTATAGGGCCAATAGACGATCAAAATCTTGTGGAAGGTAGTTAAAAAAAAAAAAACATGGTTCCTAGACTTGACACAATTTAGACATACAGTATCTCACAAAAGTGAGTACACCCCTCACATTTTTGTAAATATTTTATTATATCTTTTCATGTAACAACACTGAAGAAATGACACTTTGCTGCAATGTAAATTAGTGAGTGTACAGCTTGTATAACAGTGTAAATTTGCTGTCCCCTCAAAATAACTCAACACACAGACATGAATGTCTAAACCGCTGGCAACAAAAGTGAATACACCCCTAAGTGAAAATGTCCAAATTTAGCCCAAAGTGTCAGTATTTTATGTTGCCACCATTATTTTCCAGCACTGCCTTAACCCTCTTGATAATGGAATTCTTGTACAAAGGGTTTTATTGAAAATATACACCAACAGAATAGTACAAAAATAGTGGTGGATACATTGTGAACTAACCGGTATAAAACTGCAGGTTTCAGGCAGGTTAACCTAACATCCAAAATCTTGAGCCAATAGTCTGAGGGCGAGCCCAGGTGACTTGCAAAAGAATGTCCGCATGGAATGGAATTCACCAGAGCTTCACAGGTTGCCACTGGAGTCCTCTTCTACTCCTCCATGATGACAGAGCTGGTGGATGTTAGAGACCTTGCGCTCCTTCACCTTCCATTTGAGGATGCCCCACAGATGCTCAATAGGGTTTAGGTCTGGACACATGCTTGGCCATTCCATCACCTTTACCCTCAGCTTCTTTAGCAAGGCAGTGGTCATCTTGGAGGTGTCTTGGATACTGCCCTGCAGCCCAGTCTCCAAAGGGAGGGGATCATGCTCTGCTTCAGAATGTCACAGTACATGTTGGCATTCATGGTTCCCTCAATGAACTGTAGCTCCCCAGTGCCAGCAGCACTCATGTAGCCCCAGACCATGACACTCCACGCCACCGTGCTTGACTGTAGGCAAGGCACACTTGTACTTCTCACCTGGTTGCCGCCACACATGCTTGACACCATCTGAACCAAATAAGTTTATCTTGGTCTCATCAGACCACAGGACATGGTTCCAGTAATCTATGTCTCTAGTCTGCTTGTCTTCAGCAAACTGTTTGGGGACTTTCTTGTGCATCATCAAGAGGCTTCCTTCTGGGACAACGGCCATGCAGACCAATGTGATGCAATGTGCAGCCTATGGTCTGAGCACTGGCAGGCTGACCCCCCCACCCTTCAACCTCTGCAGCAATGCTGGCAGCACCCATACGTCTATTTCCCAAAGACAACCTCTGGATATGACGCTGAGCACGTACACTCAACTTCTTTGGTCGCCCATGGCAAGGCCTGTTCTGAGTGGAACCTGTCCTGTTAAACCGCCGTATGGTCTTGGCCACCATGCTGCAGCTCAGTTTCAGGGTCTTGGCAATCTTCTTATAACCTAGGCTATCTTTATGTAGAAATAATAAAAAAATGTTGCCGCACTAAACATAGATATTGAATAAACAAGTGTCCATAAAGTGTAAACAACTGGTGCTGTTCTAAATAGTGCAGGTGAATTCCTTGATTAACATCCAGTAACAATGAGTATAATTGATGTGCGTTTTGATCACCCAAGTGCACCTCCTACGATATTAATATAAAATGCCTCCTTACCAGAGGTCTAGACTCCAAATTATAAGAGTTTAGATAGGTGTGATATGCAAGTATAGAAGATCCAATCAGCTTCCTCTGTTATATTGCAGGTGGTGGTACTGTCATGGCTGATGGTAAAGTTTACTCCATAGTAGGGCATAAATCTGGTAAAAAACTGCATTAATTGATCCAAGACATCCTAGATGTTGATCGACCAGTATACAGGATTGGCGTACGTGGTATCTCACCGACATGGACTCCACCCAACGCGTTTCATTATAACTAATGTTCTCTAGGGAAGAGGACTTTAATTCTAACGAAATATGCACTATTTAGAACAGCACCAGTTGTTCACACTTTATGGACACTTGTTTATTCAATATCTATGTTTAGCTCTGCAACATTTTTTATTGGTTCACGCTTATCATGATTGGTCCTGTTGCGTTGCTGCCAGCAGCTTGCACTTTTATATTTAATCTGTATACCTGCGCAATAATTTTTTTTTATGTTGTAAAATCTTCATGTAGAGCAACAATTCTTTTTTTCAGATCCACAGAGAGTTTTTTGCCATGAAGTGCCATGTTGAACTTCCAGTGACCAGTAGGAGAGAGTGAGAGCAATAACACCAAATTTAACACACGTGCTCCTCACTCACACCTGAGACATTGTAATACTAATGAGTCACATGACACCGGGGAGGGAAAATGGCTAATTGGGCCCAATTTGGACATTTTCACTTGGGGTGTACTCCCTTTTGTTGCCAGCGGTTTAGACATTAATTGCTGTGTGTTGAGTTATTTTGAGGGGACAGCAAATTTACACTGTTATACAAGCTGTACACTCACTACTTTACATTGTAGCAAAGTGTCATTTCTTCAGTGTTGTCACATGAAAAGATATAATATACTTACAAAAATGTGAGGGGTGTACTCACTTTTGTGAGATACTGTGTGTGTGTGTGTGTGTGTGTGTGTGTGTGTGTGTGTGTGTGTGTGTGTGTGTGTGTGTGTGTGTGTATATATATATATATATATATATATATATATATATATATGTGTGTGTGCGTGTGTTTATATTACTTTTGTATCCAGAAATGCTGTTCATGTTTATAGTCAATAAGGTAGCAATACATTTCTGAGAAATTATATCATAATATTTCTTTGTATTTCATATAACTGTTAGATCCATTACATAATTTCTCATTAGCAAATCTTTGGCATTCTAGTTAGTGTTTGTAGATCGATAGAGGAAATTTCCACATATGCCTTCTGTAGCTCTACCCAAAGATGTGACTGGTTTGAATAGAGCATTTCCCCCTGGCCTTGACCCAAACTGTCCTCTGACAGTAAATTGCTACCCACAAGAGCCTGGTTGGGTATGTGAACCAGCGACTGTGCCAGCAAGTCCGTAAAGATACTATCTTTCTTCACGAAATAAGTTTCTCCAACCACACTTTTTCCACGTTTTGTTATGTTACAGCCTAATTCCAAAATGGATTAAATTATTTATTTTCCTCAAAATTCTACAAGCAATACACCATAATAACAACATAAAAGAAGTTTGTTTTAAATCTTTGCAAATGTATTAAAAACAAAAAAGGAAAAAAATCACATGTACATGCTGTAAGTATTCACAGCCTTTGCCATAACACTCAAAATTGAGCTCGGGTGTATCCTGTTTCCACTGATCATCCTTGAGATGTTTCTACAACATGAACAGAGTCTACTTGTAGTAAATTCGGTTGATTGGACATGATTTGGAAAGGCACACACCTGTCTATACAAGGTTTCACAGTTAACAGTACATGTCAGAGCACAAACCAAGCCATGAAGTCCAAGGAATTGTCTGTAGACCTCCGAGACAGGATTGTATTGAGGCACAGATCTGGTGAAGGGTACAGAAAAATGTCTGCAGCATTGAAGGTCCCAATGAGCACAGTGGCTTCCATCATCTGTAAATGGAAGAAGTTTGGAACCACCAGGACTCTTCCTAGATCGGGCCACCCGGCCAAACTAAGGGCCTTAGTCAGGGAGGTGACCAAGAACCCGATGGTCACTCTGAAAGAGCTCCAGCATTTCTCTGTGGAGAGAGGAGAACCTTCCAGAAGAACAACCATCTCTGCAGCACCCGACCAATCAGGCCTGTATAGTAAAGTGGCCAGATGGAAGCCACTCCTCAGTAAAAGGCACATGACAGCCTGCCGGGAGTTTGTCAAAAGGCGCCTGAAGGACTTTCAGACCATGAGAAGCAAAAGATTGAACTCTTTGGCCTGAATGTCAAGCATCATGTCTGGAGGAAACCAGGCACCCCTCATCACCTGGCCAATACCATCCCTACAGTAAAGCATGGTGGTGGCAGCATCATGCTGTGGGGATGTTTTTCAGCAGCGGGAACTGGGAGACTAGTTGGGATCGAGGGAACGATGAATGCAGCAATGTACAAAGACATCCTTGATGAAAACCTGCTCCAGAACGCTCTGGACCTCAGATTGGGGCAAAGGTTCATCTTCCAACAGGACAACAACCCTAAGCACACAGCCAAGATAACAAAGGAGTGTCTACGGGACAACTCTGTGAATGTCCTTGAGTGGCCCAGCCAGAGCCCAGACTTGAACCTGATTGAACATCTCTGGAGAGATCTGAAAATGGCTGTGCACCGACGCTCCCCATCCAACCTGATAGAGCTTGAGAGATCCTGCAAAGAAGAATGGGAGAAACTGCCCAAAAATAGGTGTACCAAGCTTGTAGCATCATACTCAAAAAGACTTGAGGCTGTATTTGGTGCCATTGGTCAACGAAGTATTGAGCAAAAGCTGTGAATACTTATGTATATGAGATTTTTTCATTTTTTTAATTTTTTATAAATTTGCAAAGATTTCAAACAAACTTCTTTCATGTTGTCAGTATGGAGCAAAAACAAGTCCTGGACGGCCGCACACTGATAAGACACCTTTATTGGAGATAAAATCCAATACAGTCAGTTCATATTAGCAGAGGCAGGGATAAATAGCTGACACGTTTCACACCATGTATTGGTGCTTAGTCAAAGCTATAATGTTATCATTATGGGGTATTGTTTGTAGATATTTGAGGAAAATAATGAATTTAATCCATTTTGGAATAAGGCTGTAACATAACAAAATATGGAAAAAGCAAAGCACTGTGAATACTTTTCCGGATACACTGTATAATTCAGATTGTTGATCTGCTGTGTGATACAATTTGTTGCACCAATAAGCACTGACCTCAGGGGATGGCATGTCCTTGTAAACCAGTGTGGTACACTTTCTGGTTCAATATTCTGTACGTTTTCACTATATCAGAATCCAAGTAGCCTCATAAACCCACTGGGAGCATATATTTTGAAAAGGAAACCCTCTTGTAGATGCATTCTCCCTTCTATGGCTGTTTATAATTTCACAGAACTGTTCAATTATGATATTAATGAGTGTTTGTCTTTGTTCTTTTGGCACTATAGGTTTGTGGTTGGGGTCCAGTTTCTGCTACGGCCTGCATGTACCCCGTTAAGAAACCGAAAAAACTTAAGCAAGTAGAGGCCACAGACTGTCTCCTTTGCCTTGGCTTGTACTCTGTACCAGACAATAAAGATGGGACTTCATCAGAAACAAAAGACACAATACACATTAACCATAAAGTGATGCCTGGAGCTGAACAGAGACTGGTCAGTACCATCCCTGCAGAGGAGGATCTGCCCTCTGAGTTTACAGATCACTGCTCTTCTACTGCCATGGTTTCCACAACAGAAACACATTGTGATACAGTAAACCTAGTATCCCCTGGAGAACAAAGACAAAACAAGGACAAGAATGCACAAAGAATCTCATCTCCATTTACAGGCAAAGCCATTCCAATTTGTAAAAACTGTTATAATGTGAATGAACTCCCTATCTTAAGTACACCAATGCTACTGCCACCTCTTAAAGCTACTGCTGGAATCGGGTATGCTGAACACATGGCAAGAAGAAAGGATTTTCTCATGCAGCAGCTTGAAAAGCTTCCTTCAAAGGGATCTGTAAGGGGCAATTTAAATGGTCACATCCTCAGCAATACAGATTTGAAGGCGGAGAAGAGACTCCTTGAAGCATTAACAGAGCTTCCTCAAGAACAGCTGAAAGTGCCAGAACACCTATCCTTTATCACGTCTTGTATTCCAAAAACACCCATAAAAGAGCTTGACCGCTTCCAATGGTCCAGGTCACCTGTAGAGCAAAGGCTGAATGCCCAGCCGTCCATAAAGCAGAACATCAACTCGGCTCCTATAGGCTTCCTTCACACCAAAACAATGCAGAACAAGCGCAATGTGCGTCAGGAAGTAAGACCTATCAATGATGCAAGGTATAGAAGAGCAAAATCGGATACTACCCCGGTGGTTAGAAACACTATATTACCTTCTCTGACTGTCAAACGGGTGGACATACCATTGAAGATTAAGTTGTGCTAATCCGTTGTCTTCTTTTCAGCATTAAATGCAGTCGAGTACATATAGCATAAGCTAATACATATGGATTTTAGATAGACCACCTACCTCCAAAGCTATTCTCTGTGTACACGTTTTTACATATGCCCTTGCTGAAAATCGCTGTTCTTGACAAGCTTAGAGCAGCAGTGGGATGAGACCTTGCTGGAACCGGTGCTAAAAGTTTTACTTTCCCTTTTTTCCCTCTAATATCTGTCAAACCTTGCCTCTGCATACAGGAGGTGCTATTCACACAGCTTTACCTCTCTGCTGGAATGGTCTTGCCAAACTTCTGAAAGAGTGCCAGTAAAACCCATGTTTAACAATGCTGTTGCAGTGTATTTATTTTTAGTATTAGAAATACTAAAGCTGAATATATGCCCATGTTAAAAGTGAGAATTCAGTCATACAGCTCCAATGTGATAATAAATATATTGGTCAGTATTATTCTCTGTATTATAATTATCAACTTTGTGAGCAACACATACTGCTTAAAAAGCAGACCTGTATCCAGGTGTTAATATGAAACTAATTTAACATACTCGCTGGGGAAAAAAAAAGGAAAGAAAAAAAGTTTAAAGAATAATTCCAGGGATCAGTATGTTATGCATAGTTACAATTCTCCAGCATGGACCAATGTAAATATATATGACATACCTGGCTGATGCCACTGGAAGCTGAAAATCACTGAAGTAGACACTGCTAAATCCGTAATCTGCACTTGTTTCCAGGTCCCATGCTGAGCAGCTGCTCTCCTGCATTGTGAACGCAGGAAGACGGCCGCTCGGCACAGTCACCATTCAGAGAATGCTTTGCATTTTCTGAATGAATGCAAAGTGTTCTCTGATTGAACGGGGTGGAGAGGCAGGGCACGGATGTCACTCTCTCAACCTAGTTCAACCAAAGAATGCTTTGCAAACACAAAATGCTCTGGGTACCATGGGTAGAAACATTGTGGCTGTAGTTGAATTGTGGTAACAATGGGAAGGTCTTAAATAGATAGGGGAAGGCCAGGAGAAAAATTGAAAAAAAAGGAAGCTTGGAATATATTCTTTTACAATGATAAATAATATATCTATGACATGGTACTCAAACTATATAACCTGAAGACCTTAAAGTGGAAGTTCAGCCAAATACTAACTCTAAATCTAATGGCAGCTACACTCTAATACTAATCTATCCCTGTGAAGCAAAAATCGCTATACATACCTTTTCTGCATCCGGTCCGGTCTCTAGCGGCGGATGCTGTGTAGAAAAGACAGCCGACAACGGCTAGGAAGTGATGTCACCCATTGACTTACTATGGGGCTCCCGTTGTCGGCTGCCTCTCCTGCACACGCCTACACAGAGAAGCTGCCGCTGACAACTCAGCATGGGCCTGGACTGGAACGGCTGCAGAAAAGGTATGTATAGCGATTTTTGCTTTACAGGGTTACATAGATTAATCTTAGAATGTGGCTGCCAGTAGATTTAGATTTAGTTAGTTTTTGGCTGAACTTCTACTTTAATTAAAGATTTCTGAGACTTCATGTAGTCCTAAATTATAGCAAGTTCTCTCAGCTGAAGACAAGCAAATCCTGGAATACAATTCAAGTAACACTGTACTTCTCAATGCAGTTCTCAAACAAGAGAAATATGCATTGCTGTCACTAGAGGGCACTGCATGGGGAAAGGCTCCAGTTTAATTTACTTGTGGGCTCCAGCTTGTATCTCCTACAGTTGGGTAATTGTTGGGATACAGTAGATTATAGTTTCTGTCCCCTCAGGCCTTAATTGATAGGTAATAGGGTACATTTGTCTGACAAATTAGTTTATCTTTTTTAACCATTAAATGATTCCTACTACCCACCTGCTGACCATTCACAGTAAATATAATGCCAGTGGTTGGCAGGTACAGACACAGTCACGTACATTACCTGCCTTCATCAGGGTTTTGGGAGGGCGCAAACACGTGTCCCCTGCTAACCCGTAATGTGATTGGTCACAGCACGAGTTTGACAGCAGATTTCAGCCAATAATTTTGGGTGAAACCTGCTGATCAGCTGTGTTCAATCACATATGTTACAAACGCACAGAACTCTTGTATTTTTGGACACTACCACCATAAGGCCCTATGCACACAGAACATGCACCAGTTGATGACGTCACAGGGGGGCGGTGCCACCAGGTGACGTTGCCAGGTGGCCCCGCTTTTTACCTAATTAAGAACTGTCATATGGCGGAGCAGGCTGTAGCCTTCATCACAAGCGGAGCATTTTTTTTTCGGGTTCGCCTGGTGTCGTGATTGATGATGGATCTACATCGGGGGACATTGTTTTTTATTTTTAATAAAGGAATTGTCAAAAACTGTGTCTGTGTTTTTATTTCTTTTTGACACTTTTTTTGGCGAATGAGCGGTGGAACAATGTACCCCATACTCATTCACATAGGAGGCGGGGTCGGGATCTGGGGGCTCCGGCTCCGGCGCTGTGAGTGGCCGGAGCCGCGATACCCGGAAGACACGCTGAGGGGAGATGTCAGCTCCCTCGGCGTGGACCAGGTGAGATGCCGGCGCCTCGTTCTAAGGTAAGTATCTCATCTCACTTACCGGTGCATACTAGCTCATTATGCCTTTTCCCTTGCAGGTGTAGAAAAAAAAAAAACAGCGGGTATACAACCGCTTTAAATGCTGGCAAAAAACCGCTAAAACAAACATTTTTTGTCCAGCATTTTTACAGTAGTTTTTAGCTTTCTAGTATGCATGAAGGCTAAATGTGCCATTGTTCCTCTTAACTCGCAACCTCTCCAACAAAAGGTGATTTTTCCAGTTGGTGTATGCCTTAGTAGGAGTTATATACCATCTTGACAAGCATTGATAATTATTTTCTATCATGTTTATATCTATTGCTGTACCACATACCAGGTTCAGTATTTTCCATTTCTCTTGTTCACTCAAGGGTGTAACAAATTACTTTTTCCCATTTTTCTGCAAAAGGTTCTTTTGGTTCAACCATTGCCGTGAGAATCTTGTAGATCTGAGAAAATACAATCCTTTGGTGCCACCTGTAGACTGAATATTCTTTCAAATGGAAGTAAACTTTCAACTGATCTAATTGGCTGTGATAATGTTGTTACAAAATGTCTTAACTGATAATAACGTCATTTATCTATCAAAAATAATCCCTTCTCGTGCCTTCATACCCGAATTGTGCATATTTTTCCTCCTTTCATTATATCTTTTAATTGTGCATTTTTATCTTTTATCCAATCTCTGAATATTGCATTCTTTCCTTGATAAAAAATAATTAGTTCCAGTGAGAGGTAGTAGCGATGAATTATATTCCTTCCCTGCCAGTGACATTTACACAGTAATCAGTGCATTTTTTTAGCACTAATCGCTGTATAAATGTCAATGTCTGTATCTAAATCTGTCCGCCGCAATGTAGTAGTACCGCTAAAAATCGCAGATCACCACCATTATTGGTAAAAAAAAATTTAAAAAAATTAAAATGGCATAAATCTATCCCCTATTTTATAGACGCTATAACTTTTGCGCAAACAAATCAATATACGCTTATTGCGTTTGTTTTTTACCAGAAATATGTAGAAGAATACATATTGGCCTAAACTGATAAGGAAATTTGTTTTTGAAAAACATTTTTGGGGATATTTATTATAGCAAAAAGTAAAAAATATTGTAAATTAAAAAAAAAAAAACAAACAAAAAAAAAAAAACAAACAAAAAAAAAAAACGTTTTTTCTGTTTATAGCGCAAAAAAATAAAAATGGCAGAGGTGATCAAATACCACCAAAAGAAAGCTCTGTTTGTGGGAAAAAAAGGACGTCAATTTTGTTTGGGTACAATGTCACAGGACCGTGCAATTGTCAGTTAAAGCGGCGCAGTGCCGTATCGCAAAAAATGGCCTGGTCATTAACCACTTCCTGACCAGATCACTTTTTGTAATTCGGCACTGCGTCGTTTTAACTGACAATTGCGCGGTCGTGCGACATTGTACCC